>NW_006159617.1:6071620-6094573 GCF_000334495.1 Tupaia belangeri chinensis | reverse complement strand
TTCTGTCCCTCGGTCTCTCCCTGTCTCGCTGGCAAGCACATGTGCCCTATAGCAAAATTCCCTCCAAAAAAAAAAAAGATAGTATGCTTACTACTGAGTTTTAATAATACATGTGCAAACTTCTAATTAGCATATTTGAATTATTTATCTTTTAATAAATGTTGAATTATACAGATGGGGAACTTCCAGTATGACAGCCATCTCAATAACACATGGACTTTTCTTTTTTTTTGGCTCTCTGTGTGTTTCAGTATTAAGTTCATGATGGTTTGAAATCTCTCAACTTGCAGGAGCAGTTCATGGCTCCAGCCCTGATGCAATTCTGTATCTCTGCATTTAAACAGCAGATTCAAAATGAACGAGAGCACAGTATTTCTAAGAAGCAAAACATAGAATTTAAGTTACTTCGATTCTGTCATTCAGTCTGACCACTGAGAGTTTTGATTTATAGAACTACACAATTTGGAAATCATGATGTTTTTATTTCAGTCCATAAAGTTTCAGTTCATAAAATTGTATAGAATTTGATGTATTTAAAATGGAATTTTATTCCTTGAGAGATTGATAATAGTCTTAAAAGTACAGAACAACTCAAGGACATAATTATTATTGTTTATAATAAAATAATCACCCAGGGGAAATGGGTGTATGCAAGGTCTGCTCCTGCCGCTGTACGTGCCCGACACACCACTGCACACACCTTTCCGGAGTATTGTGGCAGATGTCATAACCCATCCTCTCTAAATAATTCAACATGCCACTCCTGAGAATAAGGGTATTTTTTCTTTAAGATATCTGCAATGCCATTTTTATACTTAAGCAAGTTAAGAGTTATTTTCCAAGCATATAATACCCAGTAAATACTCAAAAAGCCTAAGTTGCCTCTAGAATTCAATCAATATTCACACACTATTTTGATGGTTATGACTTTTTAGTGCTCTCTCTCTCTTTTTCTTTTTTTTCTACCTCTCTCTCTTTCTTCCTTCCTTCTTCCTTCTTCCCTCCCCCCTCCCTCTCCTTCCATTTCTCCCTTTTCACTTTCTCTCTTGCTCTGTACTGGATCATTGCAAAGATAGTAGAGAGAGGGGGTATAACTCACTGTCATCCAGGTGTAATAGTTATGAACCAATGGACAATCTAGTTTTGCTATCCACGTCTTTACTCCCTAAACCTGGATACATTTTTATTTTATTTTTAGGATGTGCGTGCTCACTGGAGAGAGATAGAAAGAGAGAGAGAGAGAGAGAAAGTGACAAATCTCCACCTCTAGATGGGGGTGAACATGTGGAAGTCCCGTCTCTGTTCTCCCCTAGAGATTTTGGATGCACACTCACATGCTCCTGGTGTGATTTTCAAGCTGCTGGGTCTGGGGCTGGAACTGGAACATGTCAGCCATATGGGAATACAGTGCCTTAGCCACCACACCACCTGTTTTCCCCATCCTGGATACACTTTAAGGCTAATATATACATTATATGTTTTAATATATAGCTCTAAAAGATAAAGATTTTGCAACATAGCTATAATACCATCAGTACTTAAAAATTAATGGTACCTCAATATAAAAAATAGTTAGCATTCAAGTTCCCTCAGTTGTCTTATAAATTTTCAAAGAATTTGAGTCAGGATTGAAACAAGTGGGACCAGCAGACAGCCTAATGGTTATGTAACTGGACTCATACGTGGCTGACTACAGTTCGAGTCCCAGACCTAGTGGTTTGAAAATCAAGCCAGGTTCATGTGCGTGCATGCCCAAGATCCTGGGAGGAGAATGAAGGTACTGCAGTGTGGCCATTCCCTCTTGGGAAGTGATTTCTCATTTTCCCTCTCATGGTTTCTGTTTCTTTCCAGCCAGCTCATTGCCCTAAGGCCAAAATCTCTTAAAAAGAAATAAAAAAGAGAAAGAGAGAGAGAGAGAGAGAGAGAAACAACTATTATATTTGTTTACCAAGTCTCTTTAATCTATAACTCCCTTTATTTTTTTTCTTTTTTGAGAGAGATTTTTGCTATAGGGCACATGCACTTGCCAGAGAGACAGAGACAGAAAGAGAAATCACCCTCGGGGAAAGTTGGCCACGCAGCAATCCCTTCTCCTCTCAGGATTTTGGGCACACACGTGCACGTGTTCTATGTGTTTCAAGCTTCTGGGTCCACAGTCAGCTATGTGGGAGTTCAGCGCCTTAGCCACCACACCACCTACTGGCCCCTTTTTTTGCTTTTTCTAATAATTGTGGTTTGAGATAGTGAGTTATAGGTTGAATGATAACCCAAACTGGGGTACTTTTGAGAAGAGAGATGACCGTATTAGATATTATATTGAAACAGCAGTTGTGTGTAAGGGTAGACTTTAGCAAAGGGTGATTGATATATGGTTGTTCTAAAGATGTTTGTAGTACCTTCTTCCAATTTTTCTGAATGTCCCTAATTTTTCAGAATAGTAAAAAGGTAAGAAACTGATTTTATGAATGGAAAATAATTGGTTATTTGGTTTTGCCATGTCTTGCTCTTAATCTAAGGGAAAATTTAGAAAGAACAGCAATAAGATATTAAAACTGTCAAATGAAAAGTGAAGATGAAACATTTAATATATATACCCTACCTTCAAATAGTCACTTTATTTTGTTCTTGCATTCATTTATGCAACAAACTTAATTACCTACTTCTTTATTCTACGAAAAGAAACGTGACTCTGCCCTTATAAAACTTACAACCTATGAAAAGAAATAATAGAATTTAAAGAATATGAAAGAATATATGATAACCAAAGTTCCTTTTTTTAAAAGAAAACATGACCCAGGAATATTAAATATGAAGGATTTAGATGTGAGGGTTTCCTCTGGCAGGGAAATTTAGTCTACTTTTCTCTAAAGATTTGGTATATTACTTATAAATCATGAAAATTCTTATTTCTGATAAATTATCTAGCTTAATTCCATTCTCACCTTCTGGTTTCTCCTCCACTGTTTCACCTTTAGCTTATAGCAGAGAAAATATATAGTCCCACTCACAAGTTAGGTAGGACCAATGTTACTCTTCAATCCAACCAATTAAATGGATTTGTTCAAAGTCCAATGGCAAGTGACCGGCAGTCATTGATAACAGTATTTGAACATTAGGGAACATAAAAGAAGATGGTATACTTTTATAACATTATAATTTTCTTTCCTTCCTCCTCCCTCCTTCACTCTCTCCCTCCCTCCCTCTCTCTCTCTCTTTTCCTATCTTCCTTCCTTCCTTCCTTCCTTCCTTCCTTCCTTCCTTCCTTCCTTCCTTCCTTCCTTTCTTTCTTTCTTTCTTTCTTTCTTTCTTTCTTTCTTTCTTTTCTCTTTGTTTCTGGCTATAGGGCACGTGCACTTCACGTGCACTTGCCAGAGAGAGACGGAGAGACAGAAAGCAAGAAATTACCTCCCAGGAGGATGGCCACAACACAATTCCTTCTCTTCCATTCTCCTCTTGGGATATCAGGCATGCACAAACATGTGCCTGGCATGAGTTTTAAGTCACCTGGTCTAGGATTCAAACCATGGTCAACCACATGAGAGTTCAGTGATGTAACCATTCTGTCATCTAGTGTTTCCAAGTGATAGTTTTTTTCTTTTTTTCTTTTTTCTTTTTTTTTTTTTTTAACTTACCGCTACAGATATTCAGAGAGTCTGGATTTTGAGAAGGACAACTCTTAAATAATAATATCTACATGATAAATTAAGGATCTTGTTACACAAGTAAAGACAGAAGATTCCTTAAAGGAATTTATTTTTAAACAATTGCTTTATTTTATTTTATTTTATTATTTTTATTTGCTATAGGGCACATGTGCTCACTAGAGAGAGAGACAGAGAGCAACAGAGAGAGAGTGAGAAAGCAAGCTGCTAGGTCTGGGATTTGAACTGTGGTTGGCCCTGTGGGAGTCCAGCAACTTAATCACCACACTACCTATTGGCCCCTATACTTTTGAAGATAAATTAAAAATATATTATCTTTTCATCATTTTCTCCTGAACCCCCTCTCCCACTCCCATGCATTCTCTGGGCTCTATATTGCCCTCTCTACTGAGCTCTGCTTTCCAATCTTTCAGGTTCTGCCATAGAGTGTAAAGATTTGGAATATGTTAAGTAGGGCTATATAGTGTTTGTCTTTTATGCTTTTGCTTATTTCACTTAGCATTAAATCAAAACCTAGGTTTGCCCACTTTGTATCAAATAACAAGATCTTTTTTTTTTTTTTTGACTAAGTAGTATTCCATGGTGTATATAGACCACATTTTCTTAATCCATTCATGGGCTCTTGGATACTTAGGTTGATTCCATATCTTAGCTATTGTGAATAGTGCTGCAATAAATATGGTTGTGAAATGTCTCTTGACTGAGTGATTTCCTGTCCTTTGGGAAAATATCCAAGAGTAGGATTACTGGGTCATATGGTAGTGGTATTTGTAAATTCTTGAGGAATCTCCATATTGTTTTCCCACAGTGTTGTATAATTTACATTCTCACCAGTAGTGCATGAGAGCTCCCTTTTCTCTGCAGTCTAACCAGCACTTGCTTTTCTTTGTCTTTTTTTTTGTTTGTTTGTTTTTAATTTTTTTATGATAGCTACACACAGAGTAAAAAGAGGGCACTGCCAATCATATATATCACAACGCACAAACACACAAAAAAACTAGTAGAATGAAAATTGCAGGTGCACAACATAATGTCATGTTCTTTGTTGAAGATCATGACTATGGCAGTATCCTTGATTTGATTACGATACACTGCATGCATGTCTTGAAAAGCTGTATTTTTGTACCACACATAGACGTACAACAATTAAATGTAAATAAGAAATTATACAATAAATAAAATTGAAAACTTCAAAAGAGAAATACATTATCTTCAAATCAATACAAACTTTATTTTTTCTTGTTTCTCTGACATCTTAACTATTATAAAAGTCTATGGGAAAATTATAACATTTAACCAAATAAATGTATATATGCCTTTAATATAATTTGAGATTTCCTCACCATATGGCTGTTTGTAATTCTTAGTTCAGTGTACTGAGATTTCTGCGCTTATAACTTAAAAAAGAGAAAGGCAACCCACCTGTCACTGATGAACCAGCATTATTATCTAGGTCTTAAGTTTTATGTTGAACATAAACAATGCATAAAATGCCAACATCAGGCGAAGCCATTCTGTGATAATAGGTAAGTGAAGCAAAACCAAGACCATTCCTGCAATTTTGTCTAAGTATAGATGAAAAAAGTCATGTGGAAACACAAAAATACCAAATGTCCCCCTATTCTGGCTAAAATGAGTGACTCATGTTTTTGGTACCAATTATAGCTTTAGCCTGACTTTAATCTTCTTTTCTAAATAGGATAAGAGCTATTCAGATACTGAATCACAAGGCAATACCCTACTCTTTGGAATCCTCCAAAAATCACCTAACATAAACCCAAATCCTGTACTGACCCCCTCACTGTGTAATATACCACGCTTTTCCTGTGGTGTGGTACAGGGTGTGGTACATTCTTCTTCATGGCAATTAGCAGCAGGCCCAACTTGTTCTACCGTAAGTGTAATCCTGGTGTTCTCTGGCTAGGGAGTATTGGCACTCTAATCCCACTGATTTGGGGAGAGTGAAATATTAAGACACTTTTCTCACTCTCTCTCTGTTTCTTTCCACATGGCATGTATACTTGTCAGAGAGAGACAGACAGAGAGGGGTGATGACTATACCACAGTTCCTTCTCCTCCAATCTCCTCTTGGGATATTGAGCGTGTGTGCGTACACACACACACACACACACACACACACACACACACATTCCCCATGTATTTTTCAAGCTGTGGGTCCAGGACTCAAACCGTGGAGTCAGCTATGTGGGATCCAGGTGCCTTAACCGCTATGCTGCCTCCTGACCCAAGGCACTTTTCTTAATGAACACACTCACATGTTTAAGGCTTCAATAGGCCTTCATTCAGTTTTTGCTATGTACAAAATTTCTTAACAAAATTGGTTTACCTCTGGAAATTAATGATTTCAATCTGGTTTCCCAAATTCTCTGAGAGAGATGTTTTAAATTGTCTTCTTGTAGATTTTTGTGATCATTAGTCCATTTTTGGTTGTAGTGCTCCTTCCAAATGACCTTGACTATGATGTTAGTGTCCAAACCAGGCCCAAAAGGGTTTAGGTTATTTTCAGTGGCTCCCTGCAGCCTTTGTAATAAAGTTGAGATGTTTCCCAGATTGGGAAATGTGAGGTTCTGGCCTGGCTTCCTTTTCTCACCTTATTTCCATTGCCACCCCAAAATATACTTCCCCATGCCCAAACCTCTAGCCATAATTAGCTACTTTCTTTTCAGTCTCGCTTCAGAATCATGGTCATGAGTAAAGTGGTGGAGTGAGGTTGGTCCAGTTAGTGAGGTTATTGAGGGATGAATGGAAGGAGACCAACACAAGCAAAGATTATGAGTTCCAGTTTGAAGAACAATAGGGGAAGGGTTCTACTTTCATTTTTTTGTTTGTTTGTTTGTTTTGGAGAGGCCTTTGCTATAGGGCATGTGTGCTCACCAGAAAGACAGAGAGAGACAAAGAGACAGAAAGTGAGAAATCACTCCCCAGGGGGGATGGCTATGCCTCAATCCCTTCTCCATTCTCCTTTTGGGATCTTGAGTACGCACACACATGTCCCCGGCGTGAGTTTAAGCTACTGGGTCCATTACTAGAACCACGATTGACTACATGGGAGTCCAGTGACATAGACATTAGCCAGCTTCTGGTCCCGGGGAAGGGTTCTACTTTCTACTGTGAACAGGGTCAAAGGCAGACATTCAATCGGAGAAAGTCTCTCTAGCCTCCATCCTCCAGCCACACTCCCGGTCTCCACCCTGCCACTCAGCAGGCCTAGTCTTTGTGTCTTTAAAAAATATTCTTTACATCTGCGGCAGATTTTCAAACAAATTCCATCACTGTTGCTACAGTAACTCTGAATTACCTAATGAAGGGGAGGAAATATATCAATTAAACAAATTAGGGTTAGTTTATATTTATTCTTCAATTCAATGATTTGTTCTAATTATATACCCTTCTTTTTAAACATATTAGAAATTTGGCATTGGTCAATTGCCTCACAACAGTAAATAATGATCTATTTCTTTTTTGAGGCTCACATGTTGTTAGTGTCCAAACCAGGCCCAAAAGGGTTTAGGTTATTTTCAGTGGCTCCCTGCAGCCTTTGTAATAAAGTTGAGATGTTTCCCAGATTGGGAAATGTGAGGTTCTGGCCTGGCTTCCTTTTCTCACCTTATTTCCATTGCCACCCCAAAATATACTTCCCCATGCCCAAACCTCTAGCCATAATTAGCTACTTTCTTTTCAGTCTCGCTTCAGAATCATGGTCATGAGTAAAGTGGTGGAGTGAGGTTGGTCCAGTTAGTGAGGTTATTGAGGGATGAATGGAAGGAGACCAACACAAGCAAAGATTATGAGTTCCAGTTTGAAGAACAATAGGGGAAGGGTTCTACTTTCATTTTTTTGTTTGTTTGTTTGTTTTGGAGAGGCCTTTGCTATAGGGCATGTGTGCTCACCAGAAAGAGAGAGACAAAGAGACAGAAAGTGAGAAATCACTCCCCAGGGGGGATGGCTATGCCTCAATCCCTTCTCCATTCTCCTTTTGGGATCTTGAGTACGCACACACATGTCCCCGGCGTGAGTTTAAGCTACTGGGTCCATTACTAGAACCACGATTGACTACATGGGAGTCCAGTGACATAGACATTAGCCAGCTTCTGGTCCCGGGGAAGGGTTCTACTTTCTACTGTGAACAGGGTCAAAGGCAGACATTCAATCGGAGAAAGTCTCTCTAGCCTCCATCCTCCAGCCACACTCCCGGTCTCCACCCTGCCACTCAGCAGGCCTAGTCTTTGTGTCTTTAAAAAATATTCTTTACATCTGCGGCAGATTTTCAAACAAATTCCATCACTGTTGCTACAGTAACTCTGAATTACCTAATGAAGGGGAGGAAATATATCAATTAAACAAATTAGGGTTAGTTTATATTTATTCTTCAATTCAATGATTTGTTCTAATTATATACCCTTCTTTTTAAACATATTAGAAATTTGGCATTGGTCAATTGCCTCACAACAGTAAATAATGATCTATTTCTTTTTTGAGGCTCACATGTTGTAATTTCATCCTTTTTAATCATTATGGACTAATGGCCTTTCACAGACAACCGATTCTAATCAACCCCTGAAATGCAGTAACTCGTGAAAATATTTTAATTTTTAGCTTCATTTTCTAGACTCCTCTGTATTTCTCTATATTTTAAAGTTTTATTCTTCTTATTAAATTTTCAATTTGCTAGACAGAGTGAGAGAGAAGTAAGAAAGCACCCCCCAGGGGTGATGGCCATGCTGCAATTCCTTGTCCTCCATTCACCTCTCAGGATTTTGGGCACACATGCACATGCACCCTGTGTGATTTTCAGGCTGCTGGGTCCAGACTTGAACTGTGGATCAACCATGTGACCCAGCTCCTGAACTACATGCCACCTGCTGGCCCCAAGATTTTCTTATATTTATCTACTTATTTTTACATTTAAACTCAATTATTTATTTTTTTAATAAGAATTTTATTAAAATATAATTCATATATCACCTAATTCACCCCCTTGATTTTTTAGTACAATACACATAGTTTATAACTATCCCCAAAATAAATGTTAGGGCTATTCATCACCCTGCAACAAAATCTGTCCTTATTAGCATTTGCTTCCCATTTACTCTTGGCCACCTCAGCCCTAGGTAATGAATCTACTCTGTATCTCTACAGGTTTGCCTATTTGAACATTTTATATGAATAGAACCATACAATATACAGGTTTTTTTAAATGACTGGTTTCTTTCATTTAGTTAAAACTTTTTAAAGAATTATTTATTTTATTTATTATTATTATTAATAATAATTTGCTATAGGGAAGATGTGCTCACTAGAGAGACACAGAGTGAGAGAGAGAGTGAGGAAGAAAGCTGCCAGGTCCAGGACTTGAACTGTAGTCAGCCATGTGGCAGTCCAGTGCCTTAACCACCATGTCAGCTACTGGCCCTAGCATGATGTTTAAAAGAGTCGTATTGTATCATGTATCAATACTTTATTCTGTTTCATGTGTGACTCATATTCCATCGCAGGAGGATAACGTGTCTTTGCGTATTCATCAGTGGATAGAACTTTGTGTTTCCACTGTTTGTGAATTCCACTTTTTGAATAGTGCTGATATGCGCATTCATATACAAATTTTAGTGTGGATGTATATTTTTACTTCTCTTGGGTATATACCTAGGAGTGAAATTTCTGGGTCATATGGTAAACTCGACTTTTAACCTTTGAGGAACTGTCAGACGACCTTTCAGGGTGGCTGCACCATTTACATTCAGCCTGAAGGGCTTTATGTACTATAGTTATTTACTTTGTTAAATTTCGACACTTTTATTTTTGGTACTCTGAATTTGAAAAGGCTGATGCATATGGTTGTATTATACACAACAATAACAAAAAGTATACCTATTCATAGATTCTCACTTTCAATTACGGCTTGTAAGAGACTCTGTGTGGGCTCTGGTTGACTTTGGTTCCTTCCTTGTACTTACTAGAATGATGGCTAAAGGAAATAATTGGACAAAGCCTATCCGGTCGGGTCACAGTAGTACCTGCTGGTTGACACTGCTGGCTGAGGCCACATGGGAAGTTCGGGTTTGATTTCTGTTTTCCCCGAAAAGCAGATACAGTGGTGTATGTCTCTAAGTCAGTGACTTGGCAGCCTCAGCCAAGAGGATCATGTCTAGTAAGACCTTGTCTTAAACAAACAAACAAAGCTTAGAGGCTAATGGACTTAAGCTCCTGGATATAGAGTTACTTGTGGAAGAAATAATAGATCAAGGAGATGCGGATGGTGAGAAGGGCTGAAGTTGTGAAGGAAACTCAAAAGAGGTTTTGTTTGGGAACAGGTCTCTGGGGTACTATTGTCTAAAGAATGTTGGAAGGACTTTTTTTTTCAAAGCATAACAATACAAATTTCTTGACACTGTCTTTCTTACTTAAGGGTCACCAACAAAAGACTTAAAGTTTTAAAAATCCAGTTTCTATTCATTCTGTGTGCCATCTATGTTGGACTAGACCTTACAACAAGAATGTATTTACTTATACCTGGGACACAACTACTCTTCATGATACCTCTTTTATGTGTAGAGAGCAGGTTGGAAGTCTAATTTTCTCACTGCATCAATGAAGAAGTTTAGTATTAATAATTTAAAGAAGCAAATATCAATATTGCCAACACATGACATTAGCTGTATCTGCTGCAACATTTTTTTCTTAGTTGGAAACAAGACTCTGTTGTTGGAAAACATAGGCTGTGCTAACTCCAGGAGGTTTTATGGACACCCATTGCCAATTGTGGTTGGATTTGACACATACTCCTTAATCTCTGGGCCATTTCACACCTTCACTATGTAGCCTCATTGCCTTTTACTGAATTTTCTGTCTTCACTGAGATGGTAAACTGATTTCTATCACTCCTCAGTGTCAGAATATATTTCTGCATTTGAATCTTTACATATTTAATCAGTCGAAACTCAGAACATTCTCTTCAATTTAAATCAGCTTTGGAGAAGTAACTTAGCAATGTAAAATATGATGAAATAAATATGTGAAATGTCTGCATAGCTGGGATAGGTGGCTGTGTAACTGAATGACAGGTCTACTGCCTGATGTGCACAAAAGACAGTCCCCCTGGCACTGAGTCTTAAGGCAGGGAAGAGTTTTATTGCATAGCTAACCAAGAAGGAGGCCGGAGCACTCTCAAATCTATTTCTTTGAATGAAGGGAGAAGGGTCTTTTGTAGAACAATAAATAGGGAGGGAGGACGGGGTGGTTGATGTGTTTTCCAGTCCTGGATTGGTTGGTGCTAGGAGCTTTCCGGAGTTACTGTCTTTCTAGTCCAAACTCTGACTGAGGGCACTTGCTGCTTCTGAGCCCTTCCCCTGGAAACGGGTTCTGTTCTTTTGGTTCTATTGCAACCAGCTTTCCCCCCTGCATCTGAGGTTAATCTTAGGTCGCTCAGCCCACTTGACTACATGCCTCCTGCAAGTAAGCCCACATAGTAATAGAGAATAATTAGCACAGGGCTTTCCTCACTTAGGCCATTTCTAGCAGGATACAGACAGTGAGGTAGCATTCAAAGTAGCACCTTTCAAAATTGATTTAGCAGCAAACTGTATCATCAAACAAAATGCAATAAGAATGTCAACTAGAAAAAGAGAAACGGTTTCATGTCAGTAATTGTGGGGTGGACAGGGTGGTATGAGGCCTGAGTTCTTTTCTAACAGGCAATCCCCTAACTGCTAACATGTTTGGCTCTGAAAGGTCCCTCGGAGTCCTAGTGGTATCATAAAACACTGTGACAATGCACTTTTTAAAGGTCATAATATGTATTTTGTAGACAAACCTTATGGACTTCATACATTCAAGTCGAGATTGCCTATATAAGTTATCTTGGGAACTTACACATTTCTTTCTTTGTACTTTTTGTAGTTAAAAACAATTGAAACAACAAGCAGGAAAAAGAAAATTATGGTGTAGTATTTCTATTGACTAATAAATATTAATATCTATACTTTCTCAAAAAAGTCACCATAGGAAGGTATAGTTTTATTCAAATCATAATAACATTGCTCAAACTATATTTGAGTTATTCCCTGAGTCGGTTTATGAACCACTCAAGAAAACAAATACCAATAAATTACAGTCATAGCTTATTTTAAGTCCAAATGCAATCATCTTTTACTGAATGAATCCTTGACGATTTCCAAAAAATCAAAGCCAACATCAAAAGGATGAAGTTTTGCCACCATTTTAGTGATTCAAAGCAAAAAGGAATTGCAAATGTCAAATGCAGTTCCAAAAGAGAAGTTCCTAATTTGACATGACTGCGAGCAATTGCAGCGTCATTAGAATAAATGTGCAACCTCTTTTATGATGATTGCCTTAAAGGATACTGTGTGTTCCATGTCTGCCTAAGTTGTGATACGCTTGTTCAGGAAGAGTCACACAGGGTGGGTTCAGAATAGACTGCAGTACATAGAAGATAGAGAGGAAGCAGAAAGAAAAGGATTTGCCAGTTGGGTGAGGCTGATGAAACTTGATACCATCTAAAGGGCAGAGAAAGTCAAGAGTGGCCACTGGGACTTAGTGGCTAAGACTGAAAAATGCAATCAGTGTGCGGGTCTAAGTGGGAAAAGAAATCTGAGGGACAGCTGCAAAAGAGCAAATGAGCCATTTTATAAACCACAATTTTTAAATCAGTAGAAGGAAGTCCGATAAAGTGGTAGGAGTGTGGTTGATATTAGAAAGTAGTTTTGGTGCAGAAGAAAACAGTCCTGCTTTAAGTCAAAAGCCAGGACTCAGTTACTGCTCTTTTGCATATTAACAGCATGACCTTGGGAAGGTCATCTGACCCTATTTGCGCTCACATACGATGTTGCACACATCTCCACCCCAGCCCTATTACTCTGAGTATTTCAAGAAAATGTTCTTTCCTTATTTTTTCCCCCCTTAAACTTCCAGGAGGTATGTGTGCTCAGCAGGTAGACAGACAGAGAAAGCACCTACCCTCCTGAGTGTGTGGTCATGCCACAATCCTTTCTCCTCCTTTTCTCCACTCCATCGGAATTTTGATCATGCTGGTTCACACACCTGGTGTGTTTTTCAAGGTGCTGGGGCTGGGATTCGAACTGTGGTCAGCTACGTAGGATTCAGCTCCCTTAATCACTAGGCTATTGGGCTGGTCTTCAAGAAAACTTTTTTTTTTTTAACTTATTCATTTTTGCATTTCCTAGGGCCTGGAAAAGAAGCTGGCACAAACCATGTAATCATAGTTTATTAAAATAAGATACATAGGGACCAGCAGTTGGAATAATGGCTATGTTGCTGGACTCCCATGTAGTCAACTGTGGTTTGAGTCCCAGGCCCGGTGGCTTAAACTCATGCCGGGTGCATGTATGTGCGTGCCCAAGATCCCAAGAGGATAATGGAAGAGAAGGGATTGAGGCATGGCCATCCCCCCTGGGGGGGTGATTTCTCCCTTTCTATCTCTGTCTCTCTCTATCTTTCTGGCAAGCACACACACCCTATAGCAAAAACCTCTCCTAAATAAATAAATAAATTAATTAATTAATTAATTAAAAAAATACAGAGTTGTGCAAACTAAAATGACAAGTGTTTTGTGAAATATAGAGAATGACACAGTTGAAGGATATATTTACTAAAAATAAAATTCTGAGTCATAATGAAGGAGATAAAGAATTCAGCGGATGGTATCTCTTTATATATTTTAATACTTAGTTCAAATCCAAAATGCTTGAGATATTAGAACACCTTTTGTGATTATAGGCAGAGGATGGCATTAATTCTAAACATCAGGAATGAATGTGATTAAGTTGGACTACTCCAGGATCATATCTACGATAATGAAGGAGATAAAGAATTCAGTGGATGGTATCTCTTTATATATTTTAATACTTAGTTCAAATCCAATGCTTGAGATATTAGAACAACTTTTGTGATTATAGGCAGAGGATGGCATTAATTCTAAACACCAGGAATGATTGTGATTAAGTTGGACTACTCCAGGATATCTACGTGTTAGTAAATGTCACAGGTTGCAGGTTTTTCAACTTGCCACTTACATAGTACTAGATTTTTGCAATGAAAGGACCAGACTTAGTACCTGATTCTTCCTCAGGAATTTTCATACATTTCTTCTTTACTTCACTCCTTTGTGCTCTAACTGAGTGTGGATTGACATTTTCCCGTCTTGAAGTTAATTTGAGTCACAACTCAGCATCGAAGAAGGTGTCTCTTCCCACACCTGCTGTTGCCTGTGCTAGCCTATAGATTTGTGATAATGGCCAGTCTCCCTTAGAGATAGAGAGGACTCTATGATATTATGAACCTTAGGGTAATAACTTTGACCTATTGTGGATGTCCTGAACTCAGATTTGGAGCTCCCACTGGGATGACTCTGATGTAGATGAGATGAATAAAAACCAAAACATTCAGCAACGGCTTTGTTGACCTTCAAACTCTTAAAACTAATAGCCAGCCAGCTTTCTCGTAAGAATGCTGAGCTGTAGTAGTTGAGTATCCTATCAGGGAACATTGTCCCATTTGATAAGCCCCTCCCCATTTATCTCTTCTCTTTTTATCCTTGAAAAGAAATTGTTCCCAAGGATGACTCTAGTTGATTATCCAGAGGTGTCAGGCATGATTAATATCCTACCTTACATCGTACATCATCTTTTTTTCCCTTTGGGTCCCCAAGAGCAATGTTCTTTTCTGTTCCTTCCTGCCACAACAAATAAGTTCCCCTGTATTGTATTTACAGAAAGACATATTGCCTGATGTCTGTGCCCTGCACAGGTTAGCAGATCAGATGGCAGTAGTTAGGACTGTCATAAATCCAATGCTGGCATGATGTGTCTGGGGTGCTACCAAGGGTCAGACTCATGGAAATGCTGTAAATGGCTTTCCAAGAAATGACAACCAGGAAGAGTAGGAACCTTCTTCTTGCCCCTTCAGCTCCAACCGTGGCAGTTAGCAGAAGGGAATCCAGAGAGGCTGAGCATCACTGACTTGAGAGCCGTCATCCTTTCCCACGTGTGCTGAGTTAAAGTCAGGGGCTGTGCAGTGAAGGAGCATGTGTTTGGGTCAAGTGTCAAAAGACTTTGGGCTTAAGAATCTCTTCTATTCCTTTTCTGTTTATATTGAGTAAAACAAAGACATTTGAGGAAATTCTTTAAGCTTCAGTTTTTCATCTGTAAATAGGACTTAATAGTACTTAACTTGCCATCTGTGAGAAGGATTCAACAGGGAATGCTTTGTAAACTGCCAAGTGCTTTGGAAATACGAGGTGTTGGAGTCTTCTGCTATGTGGGGGGCAATCGGGTAAGGTGTCCTTCTTGGTCTCAGTTTCAAAGTGTGCATGCGTGTGCACGTAGCTGCTTCTGCTGTCCTTCTTGCTAGTCCAGCCTTGTTCTACTGCTTCCCATTGACTTCTAGTTTGGCCATGATCCTTGGCTCTGAACAAACACCTTTCGATTCCCCTGACTGACTTCTAAATGTATGCTGAGCCATGATTATCTTCTGTTTTTGACCAGCATTTTGTGTGCCCTTGTAATGGCTCATAGTCCTTATCATCCTTTTTGTCTGGTACAGGTAAAGTATCCTTTATCCAAAATGCTTGGGAGCAGAAGAGTTTTCAATTTCAGATTTTTTTTTTTCAAATTTTGAAATAGTTACACATACATATATAACGAGGTATCTTGGGCATGGAACCCAAGAGCAAACATGAAACTCATTTATGGTTTGTATACACATCATATATGTAGAGTGAAAGTACTTCTATACAATATTTTTGTATTGCAGCATTTTGACTGTGAGCTATTACATGAGGGTAGTTGTGAAATCAATTACTTAAAGTGTCACATCAGTACTTAAATAGTTTCAAATTTTAGAGCATTTTGGATTCAGATTTTCAGATCAGGGATGCACAATCAGTATTTATAGTATAGTTCCACCTAATGAAATGTTTCAAGAACTTTGTAAGGGAGATTTATTTGGGTTTCATAATAAACTTAATCATTAACCAAGTGGAATTTGGTTTTGTATTTTGACAAAGATTAGAAAAGTAGGTTTAGGTCTTCCAGATGGTAGTCTGTAAGTTTTAAGCAAGAATTTTGGGGCTGGAAGGGAAACACAGTAATTAAAATGCTCAATAATAGGGATGTGATGCTTAAGATGGCTGGAGTCCACATGGCTGACTGTGTAGTTCAAGTCCTAGATCCGGAAGCATATAAAACATCCCAGGCACATGTGTGTGTGTGTCCAAAATCCTAAAAGGAGAATGGAGAAGAGATTGTGGTGCAGTCATCCCCCCTGAAGAAGGTGCTTTTTCACTTTTCTTCTCTCTTTCTCTCTTGTATCTGGTAAGTGCATGTACCCTACAGTAAATTAAACAAAACAAAACAACAAAACAAGAAAGATCAATAATAGCCTAAAACTAAACTAGCCTAGCAAAACTGTGAATTTATAAATGAACCAGAGAGGAGAGTGAAGAAATAAATACTTTTAAAAGGCTTCATTTTAGTGTCTCTGTGTGGCTATGGTTAATTTTTTTTTTGGAGAGATTTTCACTCTAGGGTGCGTGCGCTCGCCAGACAGACAGAGAGAGACATAGAGACAGAAAGCGAGAAATCACCCCCCAGGGGGGATGGTCACGCCGCAATCCCTTCTCCTCCATTCTCCTCTCGGGATCTTGGGCACGCACGCACACGCGCCCGGCGTGAGTTTTAAGCCACCGGGTCTGGGACATGAACTGCGGTTGACTACGTGGGAGTCCAGCGACATAGCCATTACACTAACTGCTGGTTCCCTGGCTATGGTTAATTTTTAATTTTGGTATGATAGTAGAGCAATGTAAATTTTATTATGACTTCTATAAACAGAAAAGTAACCATTAGAAAAAAATGTAAAAGGATATTAGAACTTACAAATAAACGAGAAAAAGTATAAAAGGGATAAATAGAAATTTGACTAAGCCAGAAAAAAAAAAAGAGAGAAGTAAAAGGATCTAGAAACAACGGAAATATTAAACATAAAATAAGATGGCAGGTCAACTTCTGGGCAATTATTGAAGTATACCACTATATATTCCAGTTCTCTCTATGTTCCCAGCAAATAGCCACCCCCTTTTTTATGTCTTGGAACTGAGGGTTTGTCTATCAGCCTTAGCAAAACAGATGAGGAAGATCCAGAGCAGTTGAAAGTCACTTGGGCAGGTCATGCTAGGTGTCCAGATACTAGGTTCATGGTCTTGAAGGGGTGAGGGAAGAGACCACTGGGTGGGGCCTGAGCCCTTTGCCTCACACACTTCTCTCCTATGGTAGGCACCAGTGATGGGAGGCATAGAATAGCATCTTGAATGTAGAGGTCTTAGGGTAGGGGACTTTTGCCTCTAAGTATGGCACTCCAAGTGAGAGGACTCAAAACATCCTGCTTTCATCTTATTAGCACTCAGGAGAGTGAGCAGCAGGCAAGTGAGCAAGGCTTCATCTGTATTTACAGCTACTCCCCATTGCTCGCATTTTTGCCTCAGCTCCGCCTCCTGTCAGATAAGTTCCGGCATTAGATTCTCATAGAAGCTCCAGATGGGACTGTCTAGTTGAGGGAAAACAAGCTCAGGGCTCCTGCTGATTCTGCATATGGTGAGTTGTACCATTATTTTATTATATATTGCAATGTAGTAATAATAGAAATAAGGTGTATAATACTTGTAATGAGCTTAAATCATCCTGAAACCACCTACTGTCCCCCCACCCCTTATCCATGGAAAATGTTATCTTCTATGAAACCCATTTCTGGTGCCAAAAAGTTTGGGGGCCACTGATTTAAATGGTATTTTGATTTCTCACCCTACTCTTCAGGAAAAAAGGGTTAAAGTCCCAAATGGGGACAGATGAGACTAAATTGTATTATTGGCTCAGGTAACGAATCAGCTGGCTTTTCTATCTGTGGTTTCCTCATTGACGAAATGGGAGTACTTCTCTCTCCTAGGAACATTTAAAAAAGATAAATGGGGAGTTTCAAGAATCCAAGGGAGTGCACCCTGAGTTGATGAATGTGAAGGAATAACACTAATCTCTTTCCTCCATTCTCAGCAAGTAAAGCTCCAGGACTGCCTTCCTTTGGGTCCATGAATTGCACAGGACTCCCAGTGGGAAACCCAGTTGCTTTTGAGAGTCAGGATGCTGGAGACTCCTGTCACGTTCTTCCTCCCATGACTTAAACACCAAGCGATTATTTTTCCCCAGTGCACTTTCAATCTCTGTATGTTTTTCTGCTAAGGCAGGCCCAGCTAGCCAGGTGGCTTTGCACTGGGGACGCAAGGGCACTGAAGATGCCTGGCTTCTTCTAAGTGCGAAGGAGAGGAAGCCAGAGCTCTAGAAACAAGCTGGGAACATCTGACTCAGGCCCTAGTAATCACTTCTCCTTAATGGCAGAGAAAAGCATCTCTCCTTCTTGCAAGGCAGGAGGAAAATCACAGATGTGAAAGTGATGAGAGGCGAAAATGATTAGGTTCATCTGAGAGGATGAGCCAAGCTTTCCTCTCTTCCTTATTTGATCCTCCTGAGTTTATCCCATTGCTGCAAATAAGCACCTTGAGGCAATTAAAAACGCTGAGCTCTCCAGCCTGATCACACTGATTTGGACTGTATGGGAGGAAATTAGTTTGGAGACAGTCAACAGCCCATCCTTCGCATGGCTTGGGGAATACAAACCTCACAAACATTTAGAGCTTTTCTGCTGACTAACTGCCTTTGAATGAAAGGTTTTGCCCATTGTCTTTGTTTCTTGAAAATGCCAAAAGTAATTGGGACCAGGACAGGATTCACTGTGGAGTCAAAGTCACTGCTTTCACCAGAGGTGAAAACTTAAATGAATGCTTTAAAAGTGTTAACATTTTCTCTTTCCGAGGGCTACATTTAAGTAGCATCTTTCAAATAACTGTGTATTTTCCTCAAATCGCTAAAACAAAAGGCAAACCAAAACAAGCCCAACAGCTTCCAAGAGGGGACAATTTCCCCCTCAGCTGAGGCACCATTTGCTGAATTGCAGCCCAGGAGTGATTTTTATAGCTGGGTTATAAATGGCTGGAAATGAGGAGGTTTTGATGGACATGCAGGCCGACCTTTAGCTATATTGATGCTTGAGCGGGCTACTGTGATAAAAATGCCCTCTTTCTCCCTCCACCCCAGCTCCCCAAGCTCTTTAATTCTTGTAAATAATGTGCTCAGCTCTCACTGAAGATAGTCCGTGAAGCAGCCATGGGAATATAATTAAGGAATAAAATTCCCATTCTGGGTCAAGAAGCAAGACAGTGGCTTTGATATCTGACCATTCAACTGGGAGGAAAAAAGCCTCTTAATGGTACAATGATTTCTGATCAGCAGTGAGATGGTTAACTGCCTCCTCTAACTCCCAGATGGGGATAACTGAGGAAGGGCCAGGACTCTCAATGACCCCTAAGCCTGGAATCCTCTTAGCAAAATGTCTTGAGGAGGTTAAGTAGTAGTGCCTTTTGGCTCAGAGTACATTTTTTTCCTGCTCCACATGATCAGAGATGAGAGATGCTCAGTGTTGATAAATGCTCAGTTGGCACCAGGTTGTGGCATCAACTCAGAAATTTTGTCTCTTAGTCAACTATTCAATTGCTACAGATTAAGCAGAGATAGTTCCAGTTACCTCTGAGAGACAGAATTCTAAACTTCCTTGCATGAAATCAAGGTCTCTGCCTTTGGAGAGCTCAGAAAAATGTGAGATTTTTTTGTCCTTGCTTTCCATAAGATTGCTCTCAAAGCTGAGTTCACACACACTTGTCATCCTGGCCCCCCACCCAATAAAGCATATGTTCCAATCTATTAAGTTCTTTGCACATCAGAGCCTCCAAAAAGAGGTCAAATAATATAGTTTGGCACGTTTTCCAGTTTGTCACTTACCATCGAGATTTTGTAGATAGAAAAAAAGTTGACAACTGCCCTTGAAAACATGAGAATATGGAGATTTTCTGCCTTGACAGGTTTCTGCTCACCCTCCTCCCCCGCCTTAGTCTCACGAATCAGGCAGTCTCTGTATTCTCTGAAATGTAAAGTTTAGTTGGATGACTTTTCATAAACTTCATTTTTAACACATTTTTTTCCCTCTTGTATTTCTATAATATATGCAAAATGCCAAGCTCCTCAAAAGAACTTTACAGGTCATTTTCCTGCCATAATAGTCGAATCAGCAGCAAATGCACTTCATGGTTTAAATGCAGTGACAGAAGCAGTCTGACAGCAGAAATATGTACTGGATAGTAACTTCCACAAAAGCCTTGAGATTTTCACATGAGTAGAGATTATGCTTCAGGAAATCGCCTTTTTTTTTTTTTTTTTTTTTTAAGATCAGTCCAGTGTAAATATGGACGGAGAGCATTTATTGACTCTGAACTATCAAGTGCCCTTGACCTAGTGACATTATCGATTTCCCACCATTGTCTTTATATGTATGGGTCCGAGAGGACAGACCATAATAGCTGCCTCCCTCAACAATTAATTTTGATCTGCTCTGTGTAATGAGGCCCACAGAAGCCCTTGAAAGAATGACTTCCAGGTCAGTGAATGAGCACATACACATGCTCATGCACACGCACAAACACACACACACACACACACACACACACACACACACACACACATATCATATTTTTTCAAACCCCAAACTAGGTTACCTGGTCTGCCAAGATATTTTTCTTCTGGTTTGTAAATCTTCTCATATACGAAGAGTTGCATGAGTAAAATAATAAAAATATTTTGAGTTACTCATAAATTAATTATCTTTATTATAAAGAACAAAATTAAATGACATTACAGTGGTTCTAGATTTAAGGGGGTTTTGATTCCGTGAGATCATGTTAGGTTTTCAGTAACTAAGTGATTCTTTTCACTAGGAATTGTGCTAGATATCCTAGTGCCTGGAAATTTGGGACCCAGAAATAATGCTGTAATCAACAGACCTTCATCCTCTGCTGCCTTTAATGCTTGAAATATTAACATGTCATCAGAACCCTGACCAGTGGAGGGCACTGTTCAGATGGACTTTTTTTTTTTTTTTAAAGGAAGTACTTTTAAAATAGAAAATTTTCATTAGAAAAATTACAAAACTGTAAATACCACAGGAACGTTCTTACATAATTATATTGTTTTTTAAAAAGATTTGGACATGGGGACCAGCAGTTAGCGTAATGGCTATGTCACTGGACTCCCATGTAGTTGACTGCGGTTCGTGTCCTGGACCTGGTGGCTTAAAACTCACGCCGGGCGCATGTGCGTGTGTGCCCAAGATCCTGAGAGAAGAATGGAGGAGAAGGGATTGCAGCGTGGTCATCCCCCCGGGGGTTGATTTCTCGCCTTCTGTCTCCCTGTTTCTCTCTGTCTGTCTGGCGAGTGCATGCACCCTATAAAGATGAAATAAATAAAGATTAATTACTGTCAGTATTTTGTGTTTCTTAGATCAAAACACCTTATCAACAAATGTTCATTTTTTACTATATGGTTTCCTTATTGTAATTAATGTGGTTTGGTTGTTTTGATATGTTTAATAGTGGTATTGAATTACAGTAAAGAGAAAGAAAGCCCTTTCCCCATGTGCAAAAAGCTTAATAAGTACCTGTGGAATTTTATTTACGGCAATCAAAATAAGAAACTAATTACCCTTTCAGGTTTTTTGAAAAAATATTTATTATTTTTTAATTTGACACATAATATGTATATGTGTTTATATATATATATAGGTATATTTTTTATGGGGTACAGTGTAATTTTTCAATACATACATGTAATATGTAATGACCAAATCAGGGCAATAAACACATGCATCATCTCAAACAATTATCATTACTTTGTGTTGTGAACATTAGAAATTCTTTCTTTTAGCTCTTTTTAAATATACATTAAATTACTATGAACTATAGTTATACTAATATACTTTAGTACTCTGGAATTCATTCTATCTGTTAACCAAGTTCTCCCTATCGTACCCTCTCTCCTCTCTTTCTCACATTGTGATATCTACCATTCTGTTCTCCACTTCTACATGATCAAATCTTTTAGTTTCACAAATCAGCGAAAGCATGTAGTATTTGTCTTTCAGATTCTGGCTTACATTAAATTAAAAGGTGTCTGCCTGAAAAAGAAAACAATCAATTGAATGAAGAGCCGACCTACAGAATGGGTAACAATTTGCCCACTATATATTTGACAAGGGCTTATTAAACAGAATATACAGGGAATTCAAATAATTTAACAGCAAAAATCCTGATATAAACCAATTTAAAAATGTCTCAACAATTGGAATAGACATTTTTGAAATAAAATATATAAATGGCCTAGTACACCAACAAATGTCTTTATATATTTTGACCCTTCCATCAGTGTGGCTTTCATTCTTTCCTTTCTTTATCATCTTGAATAACTGGACAAATACAGAAAAGCTTAGAGAACAATATAATAAACACGCTCTATCAGATAGTACTGCTATACAACATACAAGATCAATATTTACTTGCTTAACCATTTATCACTTATTTCTTGTAAGTGCAGAAATGGAAAGATCTACTGATCTGGTCTGGGCTTGGTCATATGTCTGTGGTCAGCTGGTGATTCTGTAGAAGAGACAGGGGCTTGTTGGTCCATAGTATCTACCACTGGACTGTCTCAGCTATATTCCACATAACCTCTAATCCTCCAGTAATCTAGTTCAGAGCTGTTCTTACTGTGGAGGCAGGGATTTCAGAGAAAAAGAGCAAAAGTGGGCAAGGCCTTTTGAAACCTAGTCCTGGAACTGGAACACCATTAGACCCTTTGCTTTTTATTAGTCAAAGCAAGTCACAAGAGAAAACTCTGTTAAAGAAGTAGAGCAATAGACTTTACTGCTTGAGAGGAAGAAATATGAAATGATATTTCGAAGACGGGGTTATAGAGAGGCCTTTAACTTGGGCTGACAGTACAATTAAACCACCATATACAATATTCCTGATCCCTGGAATTGACACTAACATTTTATCATAACATTCTCAATTAAAATATTAATAAAATATTTTAAAATGTGAAAAAATTGGACTTGTTTTGTAGGTCTCCCTCCCCTTCTTTAGTAGGACAAGTACAATCAGAAATTTGATATATGTCAGCCTATTTAAAAAAATGCTTTTGTACCTGTGGTACACACACATACACATACAAATATAATGATAATTTTAAAATATGTCTGTAAAGTCTTCAGCAGCTCTCTCATTAAGAGAGAGTGAATAGGGTTC
>NW_006159617.1:6049893-6071589 GCF_000334495.1 Tupaia belangeri chinensis | reverse complement strand
TGTTGTGGTGGTTAAGGTACGGTATTCCCACATGGTTGACTATGTTTTTTTTTTTTTTTTGGAGAGATTTTCACTGTAGGGCGCGTGCGCTCGCCAGACAGACAGAGAGAGACATAGAGACAGAAAGCGAGAAATCACCCCCCAGGGGGGATGGTCACGCCGCAATCCCTTCTCCTCCATTCTCCTCTCGGGATCTTGGGCACGCACACACACACGCCCGGCGTGAGTTTTAAGCCACCGAGTCCGGGACACGAACCGCGGTCGACTACGTGGTTGTCCAGCGACATAGCCATTATGCTAACTGCTGGTTCCCATGGTCGACTATGTTTTGAGTCCCAGAGTTGGAAGCTTGCTTTCTCACTTCTTTTTCTCCCTCTCTCGCTCTCTGGTGAGCACATGTGCCCTATAGCAAATTTTAAAATAATAATAAATTAATTAAAATAATAATTCTAAAAACATATACAATGCATGATAGCCCTTACACTTGCCTACAGACTGGCTTTCTTTCTTTCTTTCTTTCTTTTTTTTGCTATAGAGTGTGCATGTGATTGCCACAGAGAAAGATGGAAAGTGAAAATCATCTCCCAGGGGGATGGCCATGATACAATCCCTTCTTCTCCATCTTCCCCTTGGGATTTTGGGCACCCATACACACACACCCAGTGTGTTTTAAGCCACCGAGTCTGGAACTTAAACCACGGTTGACTATGTGGGAGTCCAGGGATGTAACCATTTTGCCATCTGCTGGTCCCCAGGTTGATCTTAATAACTCACTACTAACAACAAAAATACAGTGGAAGGGACACTGTATGATTTTCAAGTGTGGGTCATCACAGGAGATAAAGGGCCTGCCTAGGTTTCTCTCTGCTGGAATACACAACTGAGGAGTTCTGAGCCCAAGTGGAAGAAGGCCAATTGAAAGCACTATGCTCTTTAGCCCATATGGAGAGACTATTTGAATGGAGAGATGCCTGAGGAGCCCAAGTGCTATCAAATAAGTGATCAAGACTTCAAATGACATTGAGCTACCATAGGTAATGCTGAGAGGAGCAGAAATGAGATTTCCCCATCAATCCCTACCCAATGTGCAGTTTATGAGCTGTATTTGTCAGCTCAGACAGTCATAAAAAATACCATGGACTGGGTGGCTTAAACAACAGAAATTTATTTTCTCCTAATTCTAGAACAGGGTGCCAGCATGGCTGGATTCTGATGAGGGCCCTCTCACAGGCTTGCAGATAGCTGCCTTCCTGCTGTAGCCTCATATGGCAGAGACAGAGCGTAAGCTCTCTGATATTCTCTTATAAGGACACTAATCCTACCCAAGGAGGACTCCATTTTTACAACCTCGTTTCACCTTAATAACTTTCTTATTCTAAATACAGTCACATTAGAAGTTAGAGCTTGGGACCAACAGTTAGAGTAATGGCTATGTCGCTGGATTCCCATGTAGTCGACCGTGGTTTGCGTCCCAGATCCAGTGGTTTAAAACTCACACCGGGCATGTGCATGTGTGCCCAAGATCCCGAGAAGAGAACGGAGGAGAGGGGATTGCGGCGTGGCCATACCCCCGGGGGGTGATTTTTCACTTTCTGTCTCTCTGTCTCTGTCTGGCGAGTGCACAAGCCCTATAGCAAAAACCTCTCCAAAAGAAAAAAAGTTAGGGCTTAAACATATGCATTTTAACAGGATACAAGTCAGTTCATAGCATGAATAAAATAATGGTTGTTGTGATTATTTTAAGTTCCCTGAGCTTTGGGGTGTGTTGTTCAGCAATGAATAATGAGAATATGATCATAATATTGTTCTGTTTGTATATCATCATATGATACTGTTTTGAGCTGAAAATATTTACATGAATAGTATTATATTTAATAATCTGTAATTTCTTTTGACTTTTTGCTCTTGAGATAAATCTATGCTGCTATATGTAGATATAAATTATTCATTCCAACTGATACGTATTAGTCTAGCATGTAACAATACTATATTTCACCTGTAAGTTTCTTTAATCATGAGGTTTTTGAGGGGTTAGGTTTTTTTTTAATCAATTACAAACAAACATGCATTTCCTCATGGGTAAGGACAGACTTTATAAACTGTATTCATTGGATGGTAGGATATGCTGACTGTTCTGTTTTTGCCAGTGGGTGGGTGTGCATATGTGCATGCACACAGAAGGGAGGGAGGGAGGGAGGGAGGGAAAGAAAATGAGAAAGCACTTCTCATGGAGCATGGTCACACTGCAATCTCTTCTCTGTCATTTTTCCCTCCTTTTGGGATTTTGGAGTCCCTTGCACACATGCCCAGTGTATTTCTATTTTCTGACATTCATAGGGGCAGCTTTGTGGTTTATGAACTGTAGATAGTAACTAGAAAAAGGAATGGAAACTTCCAAAACTCTTGTTGGTATTTGCAGGAAAATTTGTCACTTTGGCAAAGTATTCAACCAGTTAAAAAAAAGTTTGATCTTAATGGCAGTCCTTGAGGAGGCGTGAAATTAAAAGTTCTCTTACTCTGAAATGTCCTTTTGGTAACTGTGTTATATGGGATTTATAGGGCAATTGATATTAATTTTTATCATTACTATCAATTATACAGTTTATTAGTTGGTAGCTGCTAGATATTTGCAGGTAGTATATAAAAAATTTAGGAGGAAATAAGATTTTTAAGTGGTGATTAGAGAAAAAAATAATAAGGAAAAAAAGAATATGTAAAGAAAGACTATATTTCTATATCATGACCTGCGAGATTTAATTTTTATTTTATCTATGTTGTTGGCAATACAGGTGTTTCACAGAATCTTATGTTCTAGGTTAATATAAGAACATGTGTTGTAGAAAGTATGTGTTCAAGTTGCCCTTATATAATTTCGTCATTGCAAATGCAATATAGCTATTTTATCAGCTGTCATTTTTCTGCAGTTTAGCAGAGACTAGTAAATAGGATCTTTATAGCCAGGGAGAGGAATGATAGCAAAAAAGGTAATATTGCCCCCTCTTTTTTTTTGCCTTTTTATCTGCTGCTGATGCCATGTCTGTGTCGGAGCACATCGCTTAAGGCTATGGCTCGGATAACCCTGGGGCGACATAGGTGAGAAGGAGACAGGCTCTCCAGGCTGTGACTTCATCTTGTCTTAAGAGAGTCTGATAGAGTTGATGGCAGGCATGCCGTTCTTCTGTCAGAGCTTTTCAGCTTTTATGGATGCCTCAGGGCTCTGAGCTGTGTGCCTGCATGTCTATCACAAACGTGAAGCTTCTTCTGGGGCTGCTATCATGGTGGTGTGGAAGGCACAGGAGAATGCAAATGCAATGACTCCGTCTATATTCGTACCTTAACATTAACTAGCTTTTTATATAGTGAACACCCTGTGCAAATCTCTCTACATCAGGGAACTGGTTACTGAGCCAGTAACAAACAGTTCCCTACGTTACTTACTATCTCCTTCCCAATAGCACAATTTTTCTCCAAGAGGGAGAGTACGTCTTACTCCCTCTCTGCCCTGTGGTGCCACACAGGGTAGGCACTTCAAGAAACATCGGTTGAGGAAAGTAACATGTCTTCCTTTGGAATTGGGAGATTAGAACCCATTTGCTGTAGGTCCTTCTGTGATTCCACAAACACTTGTATAACTGTAATTGGGTTTCAATGGCTCAGCTGCCACCCTCCTGCCCACTTCCAAATGATGTTCATTTCATACCATAAGAGAAGAGTTAGCAAGAATATGGTGTCTGCATAGTGAGGGAGACTTTGAGGGGATGAAGGAGTCAATTTGGAAGTTGTCTCTTGGCTCACTGCCGTATACATGTTGTGCCTAGTAACTGTCCCAGTGTGAATGCAACTCAATTTTCAACGTGAAAACCAAAGTCAAGATTCTGCCGTTCAAGAATATTCTTATCTGGATGTACCATATGTTTCACCTAGTTTTCCTTACAGGAACTGCACATGGAGAATGGGGTTCAGATATTCCCGTGAATGTCTAGAATATGGTTTCATATATTCCAGTGAATTCAAAGCAAGAGGAGATGGCCATGGGAAGCACTCCGCTGTGGGACAAAATGAAATTCCCACTGGAAAACGGTGCTGTCCATGACCGGTCATTAGTGACATTAAAGCTAAACAGCGATATGAGCTAACTTGAAAATAGGTCCAAAGAATAAAGATGCATTTTATGAATAATTGGTGAAAAATGAAAGTTTATAAGAGCTCTAGTGAGGATATTCTTAGAGTGGTTCCAAGTTTTGACTTTAGTTTCTTAGGGTGATTCTAATCTATATGCTGATTTTCAGAAAAAGTGATATCATTGTTGAGCAATTTTATGCTAGTCCTGAGCATTGGACTCTACTTTAAAGCATAAACTTTCTATATCCTTTCATTCACATAGTAGAGAAAACTAAGTTGTCATATTGCACTACCATCTTTGAAGAAATGCACAAAATTTTACTTGAATTTATCTAACCTAGGAATCAATGCAAACGCTGCCTCTGAAAAATTCATCATTGCCTGATTTTCTTCTGGCCTTTAACAAACCGAAGTCAATGGCCCACATAGAGATCATTGTGCTGAGCCAGTGGTTATCATTTCTAGAAACTACCAGTGAGTGTCTCTTAGCAGTTTTGGTCATGGAAGGAGTGCTAATCAGAACTAGTTCATACATTGGGTTGTTGGAAGTCATGATGCATTTTTTGCTTAGAAAAACATAGGAAAATACTTCATGACTTTTCTGATGACCCAATAGTAATGGGCGTCATGAGAATTTTGTCCAGTGCATAATAGAGACAATCTATGCCCATTAAATATGTTTATAAAATAAATCAGCTGATCTTCATTTAAACCCCAAATTTTCAGCTAGCCAGTTTCTTTTTTTTAAATAATTATTTTTATTTAACTTTATTTATTTATTTATTTATTTTTAATCTGACCAGAGAGAGACAAGAGTGATAGAGAGAGAGAGGAAAAGTAAGAAAGCAAGTTGCCAAATCCAGGGTCACTCTCACTGTCTATTTATTTATTTATTTATTTATTTTTAATCTGACCAGAGAGAGACAGAGTGATAGAGAGAGAGAGGAAAAGTAAGAAAGCAAGTTGCCAAATCCAGGGTCACTCTCACTGTCTATTTATTTATTTATTTATTTATTTTTAATCTGACCAGAGAGAGACAGAGTGATAGAGAGAGAGAGGAAAAGTAAGAAAGCAAGTTGCCAAATCCAGGACCACTCTCACTGTGGTCGGCCATGTGAGAATCCAGTGCTCTTAACCACCATGCCGTCTGCCAGTCCTGTGTTTCTAATAGTGGTTGTTGTGTGTGGATGTGTGGGTACAGGCACTCCTCACTTCACAATGGAATTAACTTCCTACAACTAGGTTGGTAAGTAAATTGGTCAGTAAAGAAGGAGCGTAAAAGCATATGTCTTGTGTGTTGTGTAGCACCATAGGGTATGTATTTTTTAATAGCTATCATGTGACCACACTAGAATAATGTAATTCTATTCATACAAAAAGTGTATATTAGATAAATGCCAGAAAGTGACAAGACACACTGCAGCACAATATAAATCTAGCATATTATTTTGAGTGTACAATAAAGTACAAATTTATAAATAAAATATGTAGTCTTGTTTGATTATGAACACTTAATGTAGTGAATACTAACCAACTGTGAGAACAGAAAGAGACAAAGAAGGGATTCTCTGTGCTGAAAAATTGGTCATAAGTCTGAGGGGTCTTTAAATAAGTAGGTCATTAAGTGAGGAGAAACCATAATGAATAGGATATTCACAGTGGATTGGATTTCTTTCAAAATGTACCAAAATTATGATTAAAAGCAAAATCTTTCAGAGGCAGTAGGTAGTATGGCAATTAATGTGCTGTGCTCACTGAGTCCTGGGCCTGGCAACTTGCTTTCTCACTTTGCCTCTCTCTCTAGTGAGCATACATGCTCAATAGCACATTTAAAAAAAATAATAAATAAAATTAAATAATTGTTTAAAAAAGCAAAGACTTTCTAAAGGAGAAAGAGTTGACAATTCAGTCATGAAAATGAACATTTTCTTCAGAAGACTGGCAAATTTGAGAAATTTTCTAGAGATCCTATCTTGAAATTTCATTATGTACAAGGTTAACACCTAATGTCTGAAGTCAACAGCATTGTCCTAACAGGAAAACAAAACAAAACAAAACAAAACAAAACAACCACAAACTACTCCTATGTAGAATTTTTTTTTGTGTGTGTGTGTGGGGGAGAGGTTTTTGCTATAGGGCATGTGTGCTCACCAGAAAGACAGAGACAGAGAAATAGAAAGCAAGAAATTACCTCCCAGGGGGGATGGCCATGCCACAATCCCTTCTCCTCCATTCTCCTCTCAGGATCTTGGGCATGCATGCACACATGTCCGGCATGAATTTAAGCCACTGGGTCTGGGATTTGAACCGTGGTTGACTACATGGGAGTCCAGGGACATAGCCATTATGCTAACTGCTGGTCCTCCTATATAGAATTTAAAAAAGAGAGAGGAAGAGAAAGAGAGAAAGGTAGAGAGATTTCTTTTGAGAAAATTTAATAGGTTAACACTGAAATGTCCAGTTTGTGCCCAAGCCATTTTCCAGAAGAGGCATTTTACTTCACAATCCTTCCTGAACTGACTTCTTATTTTTCTAACCACTCTTTCAGTGCTGCCACACACAGGGAACCAAACATTCTCCTGCAGCTGAGTGTACATTGTCTCTGAATCCCTTCTGTTCCCAGCCAGCTGAGACTGCATGTGAGGGCATGCATTGTCTTATACTCTCTGATCTTTCAAACTGTATCTAACCTGGAACCACATCCTAAGCTGCCATTTGCTAATGTTTCTTGATTTTTTTTCTCCAATATGACATCGAATTTTCTAGGAAAAAGTGCTCCAGTTTGTGACAGACTTTGGTATTTCAATGATTCATGACAAGTACAATGCCTTTCACATAATAGATAGCATATTATTGTTGAATTGATAAATAAAGCACAAGATGGACAGAACAAGACACACATATCCTAAGTGAGGCTGTGGTTTCTTTTAAAAAAAGTATTTATTGGATGCCTCATACAAGCCAAGCTGCTCACTGCACAATCTATTTAATTGCTTAAGGGTCACCCGTAAGTTCAACTGGCCATAACCAACCACGGAAGATTAGAGTTTAACTCTAAACTGTGCAGAGATTTAATACTCCCTAGGGATTGATGTAAATAGGGATTCTTGATCAATGGGCCACTGAGCAAAGGGGAAACAAATTTTAAAAGAAAACTTATACCACTAGTGATAGATTAACGGTTCACCTATCCTGTTGTAGGTTGGCTTTCATAGAAAATAGATTTTTGTATGGATTTTTCAAACACATTTGAAAAAGTTTACTAGGGACACTTTCAGGATCAACACTTGTGACAAGTGGAAGAAATAAGACTGAGCAGAACGAAAACTTGAACTGAGATGCAGTCTCTACCAAGACTTCAGCCAATGTCAGCTGAGATGAGTCTTTTGTTTTATACCACCTTGAACCAGGTGGCTGGCCTTGTCTGTAATTGGATGTAGGCTGCCTCCCAGAAGGGAAGGCTCTTGGTAGATGTCATCAGTGGAGGTCAGTTCTCAGATGGTAACTGAGCTGTGAGTTATCAAGAGCCAACATTTCCACGGGCTCAGGGAGTACTTCTCCCTGGGTCCTGGTGGTACTCCAGAATTTCCATGACATACTTATTCCTTTGTTTTCTCCCACCAGACAAAATAAAATCTTCAGTCTTATTAGTAGAGGTGCAAAATAATGTGTGATGGTCAGATTAGCTGTTACATGGGGACTAGAGAAGAAGACTATTTTCTAAATATGAATGTTTTACCTGTAATTTATCCTTGGGCTTCAGGGCTCCAGGCTGGGGGAGAGAGAAAAATAAGAAGACATGAGTTTGATAATTTAGGTTTAGAACTAACAGAATTGTAGGATTGAACTTCAGGGTTGAGAGCACAACAATTCAAACCGTAGAGTTGAAGAGGATATAAAAATCCCAGACTTCATCTGGAGCTAAAACAAATGGTATTGAAGGGCTGGAAATGGGAATTGCATAAATGGGGCTATTTGAAGGAAAGCTTATGTCTATATATGTTTCAAGAAGTAGGAGAACAACAAGAAATGCACAAGGAACATAGGAGATCCCAGCACATCCAGCAAGTTAGCAGTAATCATGCAGCCGGAGACACAGGGAGAATGGCTCAAATTTAGAACAACCTTCTAAGAGTTAAGCAGGCAGGTGGAGGTCCATTCAAGAGTTTCAAGTGAGACTCTTAATCTGTTTTGATCTGCCATTAAAAATACCATAGGCGGGGGCTGGCATGTGGCATGGTAGTTGAGGGTACTTGATTCCCACATGGCTGACTGTGGTTCGGGTCCCAGACCTGGTGGCTTGCTTTCTCACTTTAATGGGAATTGCATAAATGGGGCTATTTGAAGGAAAGCTTATGTCTATATATGTTTCAAGAAGTAGGAGAACAACAAGAAATGCACAAGGAACATAGGAGATCCCAGCACATCCAGCAAGTTAGCAGTAATCATGCAGCCGGAGACACAGGGAGAATGGCTCAAATTTAGAACAACCTTCTAAGAGTTAAGCAGGCAGGTGGAGGTCCATTCAAGAGTTTCAAGTGAGACTCTTAATCTGTTTTGATCTGCCATTAAAAATACCATAGGCGGGGGCTGGCATGTGGCATGGTAGTTGAGGGTACTTGATTCCCACATGGCTGACTGTGGTTCGGGTCCCAGACCTGGCGGCTTGCTTTCTCACTTTCTCTCTGCCACACACCCCCATGTCCCTCTCTGGTCAAATTGAAATAAACAAATGAATCAATTAAAAAAAGTTAAATAAAATAATTCTTAAAAAAATACCTTAGGCTATGTGACTTAAATAACAGAAATTAATTTTTTCATAGGTCTGGAACCTGAAAAATTCAAGATCAAGTCCAGGTCAATTCAGACCTGGTGAGGGTTTTCTTCCTTATCTGTAGATAGCCACCTTTTAGCAGTGTCTACACATGGATTCTCTTCTGTGTACACATGCAGAGAAAGAATGAGTACTTCAATCTTTCTTTTTATATGGATACTGGTCCTATCAGATCAGGACCCCACCTTTATGACTTCATTCAACTTTATTCACTCCTTTGGTGACTTCAACTCCTAATACAGTTACACTGGGAATTAGGGCTGCAACATACAAAATTAGCAAGGACAGGCACGTTTAGTCTGTACCAGTAGAACTAGCATTCTGTAGCAACATGCTATGAGACCTATAGCAGAAATAGTTGTCCCTACTGGACAACTGGACAGCATTGGGAATAGAGTTGGAGCTCCATGATCACTCAGGGGTACCAGGATACCCCTTGCCTGAGCGAAGAAAATGGTATTTGCTCAGTGCAGCCGCAAGACTAATTCCAGAGTCCAATAACTGTATTTGTCAAATCTCTCTATAGATTTGCTCCGAATGTCACTGAGGTTTTGAAGGGATAGTACTAACAATGGTGAGTGAACCATCTAGTTTGGGACTTGGCTTCACTAAGGTTTATATGTAGAAATAGTGTGGCTAGAGAGAGAGAAAGCAAGATCCGGGACTTGAACCATGGTTGTCCACGTAGGAATCTAGCACCCTTAACCACCACACCACCTGCTGGCCCCATTTTTAAACAGACTTCCTACAATTTACTTATTCAATCCCCTATTTTTAAGTTGTTTTCAATTGTTCGTTGTAACAAATGCTTAGGTGAACATTCTTGCACTATACCTTTGCACACATTGTTGATTATTTATGATATTTCATAGAAATAAAATTTCTAGATCAAATGGCATGCAGAAATATTCATTCACTATTTCCACCTATCACTGCAGGAAGACCGTAAGAGTTTACACTTCCAACAGCGATACAGAAATCTGGAGCTTAATTCTTGTACCACCAGTATGACAGGTGAAAAATGGTATATCACCATTTTAATCATCATTTCTTTGAAATTAATGCTTAACATTTTAAAACATAACAGAGTTGTTTTCCTGTTTACTCATTATAATGGGGCAGTAATATTTTCTTACTGATTTATAAAAGCCCATATGCAGTCCCCCGATTATGTCACCTCTGCTATAAGAATTGTCATTAGTTCTTTGTCTTCTATTTTGTTCTTATTTTAATATATTGTATGTCCAGAGTTTTTTTTTATGCATAGACATCACATCTAAAACTTTTGTTTATATGTATATATATATTTTTCTGTTGGTACTATACTTAGGAATGCTTTCTCCAATTCATATTTATAATATATGGAACTAAACAAGGAGATGAGCCAGATGGTGGCACAGTGATAAAACATGATGTTCTGTGAGGCTGACTCACATGGGAAGGTTCTGGATTTGTGTGCAGAGGCCTCCCTGAGTACACCAGTGTGTTCCCCATTCTAGGGCTGGCTCAGGCTGGGATTAGAGTGTGGCATTAAGACCTTGTGAGGGGTGCTGTTTCTCTGTCCCTGTCTCTTTGTCACTGTCCCTCTCTCTTTTCATAAGAAAGAAAGAAGTAGACTTTCAAAAATACATAGATTATTTTCTATTAGTTGCAGCTCTTTGGTCATGTCAGTAATAATTATAAAGGGGTAGACAAGCATTTTTGCAAGGGTGTTCAGATGGCTATCTTAGAATGGAAGTCAGTTCCAGGTTTCAACCTTCTCATGGTAGGATCTTTCTCTTTTAGATCAGAATACTTTGTTCTATTTTACATAAGGGATTAGGAAGAGATAAAGTTTAGATACTTTCATGCTTCCCAGATTGTCCCTTGCCCATATCTATGTTGGTCTTTGGTGTAGGAAGTATTGGGTTGTGATGAGAGGGCAGAGGAGGAGGGTAGGTGGCAGCTAGATAGATGCCTTGACTACAGAGCCACACAGTCTAGGTAACAGTCAGCTCTAACTCTATCACTACATTTCTTATTCATTCTTTAAGGTTGCACTCACATTTTATATCCCAACTTCTCTATGTCATGTTGATTTCTGACTCCTTCAGACAGCTGAGAATGTTAGTATTCTCACTACTCTTCATTCAACTTAGTTCTTTTTATATAGTCTCTAATACACAGTTCTGGTACTATCTAGTTTTTATTCTAGCTAAAATAGAGTTTAATATATATACTTTAGCTTTCCTTAAAAGATATGAAGCTGTCTGATATAAGATCCAAGAGCATATCAATTTAGTTGATCTAAAGAGATTCAGCTTAAAAAAATGCATGATGACTACTAGCATCTACCTAATGAAGTATAAGTGGACCTCAAGAGTTTGGTTTAAAAAACACATATCAGGAGGCAGGACAGTGGCACAACAGTGACAGAATGCTCTGTAAGGCTGACCCACATGGGAAGATTCCCAGTTCATATCCAGAGACTTCCTTGAATACTCTGGGTTGTATGTGCCCATGATCCAGGGCTGGCTGAAGCTAGAAGAAAATATTGGTGTCAAGACCCATTGAGTATGCCTGTATCATTGTCTCTGTCATTCATGGAAAAAAGAAATTGACACCTTCTGGAGTCTCTTTGAACACACATGGCCCATAATCTGGGTAAACTGAGACTAGCGGCAGGTCACTGCCTGAGGACCCTGTTGTGGTGCCTGTCTCTCTCTCTCTGTCTCTCTCTCTCTCATGCGAGAAATAATTAAAATATTTAAGGCCCAGCCACCTTCTGGAGTCTCTTTGAACACACATGGCCCATAATCTGGGTAAACTGAGACTAGCGGCAGGTCACTGCCTGAGGACCCTGTTGTGGTGCCTGTCTCTCTGCCTCTGTCTCTCTCTCTCATGCAAGAAATAACTAAAATATTTAGGGCCCAGCCAAGGTGGTACACTGTTAAGACTTCATGGGTTAGTTTCCTGGTCCAGTCTAAGATTAGGTGTGGTGGAGTATACTTGTAATCTCAGCTGAGAGGCTGAGGCAGGAGGATCCTGACATGAAGAGACTCTGTATTTAAAAATAAATAAATAAATAAATAAATTAAAAAAGATAAGAAATGGTGTTCTTTGGAGACCAACCCATGGCCTGGTGGTTAAGGGAACTGGATCCCACATGACCAACTATACAAATCAAGTCCTGGACGTGGCAGCTTGAAAAAGTCACAAGCTGCATGTGTGTGTATACTCCAGATTGCAAAAGGGTGGAGAAATGGTGGAGAAAAGGTGCCCAAAGTGGATACTTTCTTTCTCTCCCTTTCTCGCTGTGTCTCTTTCTGATAAGTGCATGCACCCTTGTGGCAAATTAAAATAACACTTAACACACATACATGTCTAATCCTTAAAGTATCTATCTCTTTTACAAAAGATATACATATACTTGGTATATCTGAAAGAATATATATATATATATTGTTGCTGTTCTTGTTTGTTTTTCCAGAGAACCTAAAGTCAACAAGATCCTGGACTATGGTCAAGAGTAACTTAGTTTGAGTCTCAACTCCACCACTTATTATCTGTGAGAGTGTGAGCCTCAGTCTCTGCATCTGAAAAATGAGGATAATATATTATCTTCCTCATAAAGTTGAGTTAATGTCTGATCCAGTTCAGTCTGAGTTTCCGTGGGGTACGTCAAAAGAAGGTGACTCACTTCTTTAGATCTTCTAATTTAATAGAAATCCCTTTTCAACTCAAGTCATAGTTGTTAGGGTGGAAGGAAACCAAAAACCAAGTCACACCCAACAACTAGAAACCCCCAGTTTAGCCACTATGAGAGCTGTTTTGTGTCAGGAATTGTTTCTCAGTTGAGTTGCTGGTTTATAACCCAACTCAATCTGTACACATTATTAAATTGGGTAAGAGTGAGCTTGTGGCACATCTGGCAAGAGGGGAGAGGCCAAATTCCAATTCTTTATGCCCAACCTCCCCATGAAGTTTGCCAGTGGGTATAGCAATGTTGTTGACCCTTAAGGTTGAAGCCATGTGTGCTGTGCTTGTGGGTGGCTGTTAAGCAGCTGTCATTTCCAACCCCTGAGCTAGGAAGAGACACAGTTATTGTATGAATTTGGGACAAAATTCTCCTGGTCCTAGCCCCGTGGTCAGTTTTGACTCCAATATTCCATTCTCCTGATGAGTGGATAATCTCTCATTGACATCTGCAGGCGTTATTCTGGAAAAACAGAATATTAGTGATGAGACTCACCATGCAGATCTGAAAGAAGGCATTTTGCTTGTAATTTGTAAAGTTTTTGTGAAGCTCTTTGGGATCCTTTTGGATAAAGAACCTTCTATAAACCTTACTTATTATAATGATGACTGCTGGCAGAATCGAAATTCCACATGTGCGTCAGGAGGACAATATATCCTCTTTGTGCGCACATAAACTTCCATTTATCTATACAAATATCTTTGAAAAGAGGAAAGCTGAAATGTCTTCTCTCCAGCTGGGGTGCAGTTCTGTTGTTGCAGCACAGTAAACTGGGTCACTGGCCAGCTTTGCATCCGGCACCTGCTCTGCCACTGAATGGGGAAATGAGTGCTTCTACAGTGACAGTGGCCGCGTGGAGCGAAACCTATGCCCTGGATCGCATTGAGCAGTTAACAAGGAGTCCAGGAGACTCAGATCATTCAGATTGCTGGCTTTGTTGCTCTTGTCTGGGAGGAAAGACATTACTAAAAGGAAAATTATTCTTTTAACTCCTACTTTTGAACTCTTCCTGTGCTCTCTGAAGATAGTGATTGTAAAAGGTTAGGTTTTGCCAGTATGTGCCAATTTGGAAAAGAGAATGTCTCTAATGCACAGGAATACTAGGAACCACCAATTTTTTCTGGAGACTAAATGTGGGCAGTTTGAGATTGAATAGAAAGGTTTGGCTGGTTGAATAAATGGAGTGTGGGTGTAATTGAATGAGACCTAAACATGGAGTCAGGGTTCAGATCCTAAGTCCACCACAGACTTGCTATATAACCTTGTCTCAGTTCCCTCCTTTATGCGGTATATGGTGTGAAGGTGAAATGAGCAGAGTGGCACAAAAAAGTAGTCATTAAAGATTCATTAAATCCAAAAAGCAACCATGATGAAGGGCTTCCCTCACTCAGCATAGGCCAGGTCTCTCTGTGACAGCATACAACCCTGTGTCTCAATGGCTTAAACAGCAAAGTTTGATTTCTCTGTCAGATTTCCCGTCCACAGAGGTCAGTTGTGATGCTGATGTGGTCATTCTCCACATGGTCCTCATTCTGGGGTCCAGGTCCACTGGGAAGCCTCCAGCTGCAAATCATGATGGCAGACAGGGAAGCTCTGGAAGGATTTGTAGCTGCACTTAAATGATCTGTCTGGATATGATGCACATCCTTTCCGCTTAGAACTCACTAGCCAGGACTAGTCACATAGCTACTTCCAGTCACCAAGAGCCACCAGGTAAGTCTTATACCCTGCACAGGGGAACTCTGACTGCTGTGTTTAGCAAATAGTTCTGATAACTTCTGCAGAGTCTACTGGGCATTTTGATAATCTCTATTCTACATATCAAAGTGTTGCTGTCCATTTTATTGCCTTTTCACTCTAGTCCATAATCATTTTCTCTCCTGTTAAAATGTTTTGTTGTTGTTTTTAACATAGGGCATGTGACTTGCTTGAGAGAGACACAAAGACACAGTGAGAGGGAAAGTGAGAAATCACACCCCAGGGGGCATGGCCACTCCACAATCCCTTCTCCTCCATTTTCCTCTCAGGACTTTGGGCATGTATATACACACATGCACTCAGTGTGATTTTCAAGCTGCCAGGTCCGGGACTCGAGCATTGGTTGGCCATGTAGGAGTCCAGCACCTTAACTACTACACTAACTGCAAGTCCCTCTTGTTGAATTTATTTATTTATTTTTTTTTTTGTGAGAGGTTTTTGCTATAGGGCATGTGCACTCACCAGAAAGAGAGAGACAAAGAGACAGAAAGTGAGAAATCACTCCCCAGGGGGGATGGCCATGCTGCAATCCCTTCTCCTCCATTCTCCTCTTGGGATCTTGGGCACATGTGCACACGTGCCTGGCATGAGTTTAAGCCACCAGGTCTGGGACTAAAACTGTGGTCGACTACATGGGAGTCCAGCAATATAGCCATTATACCAACTGCTGGTCCCCTCTTGAATTTTTAATGTTACTTGTCTCCCCCCGCCCCATTTTTTTTCAGATGAAATACAAGAAGAAAACTTTTATTTTTGTAGAATAGAAACATAGAGCTTTATTTCTATTTACTCTTGGCAATGGTAAGGAAGGCATGACGATGCCACGTTTCACCTTTCTTTCTTGTCCTGCAGAGTTACAAAGGAGGGTGGAGCATGAGAAGTCATTTCCTGAGGTTTTCATGGAAGGGCATTTCTTTTGTCTGGTACGATTCAGTTGGAGGTACTTACTTTAGACTAATTATAGAATGTAGACTAGTTATAAAACTGTGCTCAAAGAGGGGAGAACTGACTTGAATATATCTGTTGTATACTTGAGAAACATACTAAACAAAATAACATTTTTTTCCTCCTTTGGAAATCTTTATTTCCTTTGGCTTTCTATCACATGCTCAGATATATGTATGCCTTTAGGAATTTTTATATTCATTTTTCCAGGGGGCAACTACATTGATAGGAGAGAAACAGAAAGAGAAAGAGAGGAAAAGTGAAACACCCCCCAACACACACACACACACACACACACACACCAGAAAGTGGTCATGCTTCAATCCCTTCTCCATATGTCCCTCCTTTCAGGATTCTGGGTACCATAGACATGTGCCCAGCGTGTTTCTCAAGCCTCTGGATCTGGAACTCAAACCATGCAATTGGCCATGTGGGATCCAGCCACTTCCACCACAGCACCATGGGCTGGCCCACCCTTAGGAATGTTAAGAAGGAATCTGAGTCTTTATTGGTACAGAAGACATTGTTAATTATCTCTCAATATCCATTTTCCCTTCTAACTTTAATGATAAATATCTACCACAGTATTTTGGCTTAGCTAGAGACAAAAACTTGCCCTATCCTGACTGATGCTGGTCCTCTCTTACAGAATTGCTTTCTGATATAATTAATACTTAATGATTACCAATTATTGGCAGTCTTTTTTTGCAGCTATGTACAGTGGCCATGCATTAAGTTTTGACAATGAGAGGTGAACACAAAGAAATGTGTATAACTTCTTGGTCAAGTTGTTAAATGAGAAAGCTGTTTTCCATCTATTTTCTTTTCTATCTTGCTGTCTTGAGAAAGGTGACAATCTTCTGAAACAGTCACTTTGGACCCAAGGGTAGAAATTATGTTGAACATGACTGCCTGTCTCTGAACTGCCATGTGAGAAAGAAATAGGCCCGCCATGCTGATTAAGCTATTGACTTTTGGACTCACTTTATGATAGCAGTTTCACTTGCATCCTACCCAGAAGTTTTTAGTGTTAGATGCCCTCTTTCAAGACTTAATTTTCTTTACAGTATGGTGCTTTAATTGATTATACTTTCTCTTATATTGAAGGACATGAGAGACACTGATCCTCCACTGATTGTAAAATTTACTTCTTTATACCTTTTTGCATTTTTAACCTCCTAAATTTATCAGGTAACAGTGAACACCAGGGTCTTTGAATTCCAGACTGCACCTAAGACTTGTTCCCCCAAAACTGCCTGATATCAAGAACAATTTTATTCATCCAGGGCAAGTTATTTTACTTTATGCAAAATGAAACACTGTATGATCAACATTCTAAAATGCAGTAAGAGAGTCCTAGAATTTGATGGTCTCATGTGTTATAAGAAAAATTCTGGAGACATATTTAGGTATGAAAATAAGCCCAATTGGTCTTTGTACTGTCCTATTTTCTTCATTTGGTTCCACTTCATAGTTGAATATAAGCCCAGAGTAAAGGTCTGCATTTTTAGAAACTGTGGCTCTGGCACATTCTCAAAGCAGGTGGACCTTTTCTAAGGAGCCAGTGCCCTCCGGGTACGTAGGTTTTGCATAGTACGGAGATAAAATGAACTGTAGCTGGAAAAGGCAAAGACAGCACAGATACTCTTTGGGGAGATAGGATTGTTTTTCTACTTTTTCTTGCCAAACACACTTGCTAATTAGGGTGAAACAGACCCAATCCTGACCTTACCACCACCCCAACTACCCTCACCTCATACACACCACCACACATAGCACTTATTCCATAGTAAATGATGGAAAAAACAATGGTCCACTTGCTCTTTCCACAGGTCAGCCTAGGATCTGTTGATAGAAGTTTGGGGAAGACCAACTAAATCTGAGAACTGCACACCTTAGTCACTTTGGCATCTTGGAGACTAAGACATATTATCGTGAGCATGTTTGGCTCAGTTATTTTTGAAAGTTACAAGAAGTATTAGTGATGATAATTAGTTAGTCTAAATGACTTAGTGAAAACTATTAAGCTGAGTGTTTTTTGTTTTTGGTTTTCTTAAGGTTTTTGCCACAGGATGCATGTGCTCTGCGGAGAGAGACAGTGAGACAAAAAGTGAGAAATCACCCCCCAGGGGGGATGGCCACACCACAATCCCTTCTCCTCTACTCTCCTCCTGGTATTTGGGCATGCACACACATGGACTGGGTGTGATTTTCAAGTTACCAGGTCTAGGACTCAAACTGCAAACAGCCATGTGGGAGTCCAGCATCTTAACCACTATCTACTTTCTGACCCCCTAGTTTTTGTTTTTTTAACCCCCAAAAGACTGAAGAATAAAAAATATTAAAGTGTTTTCTTGTAGGATTTTGTCTCACTCTTTTCTTCTTATTTTAATTTTTAACCTAAGCAAATTATTATATATCATATCCAATTAAGCATGCACACACACACACACACACACACACACACAGTCCAGTCTAGTGCACTTGCTAGAGTTTTGTCAGAGAGTTTTCATCTAAGACGTTGTTAAGTGACTTTAAGAGAATTTTTGGGCCAGCTAGTGACATGGTGGTTAAGATGAAAAAATTTCATTTGGCTGACTGCACAGTTTAAGTCTTGAACTCAGTGGTATGAAAGCCACACTAGGATGCATGTATGTGAGTCCATGCCCAAAATTCCAAAAAGAGAAATGGAAGAGGTATTGTAGCATGCTGATCCTCCTGGAGGGTGCTTTCTCACTCTCTCTCTCTCTCTCTCATGAGCACATGCATCCTCTGGCAAATTAAAATAATAATAATAATAATGATGATGATGATTTTTAGAACTGGGGCTCTCCCAGTGATTCTAAAAATACACATTCTTAATTGATGTATAACTAAGATAAATGATCATAGAAGATCATACTAAATTTTAGTATTTTTATTATTTATTACCATCAGAAAATCCCAACTCTTATGTGTTAAAATTCTCTGGTTACTTAAAATATTTATAGTTCAAATAAACTTTGGTTATGAAACATGCTACCTTCATGGCAAATATGCTTGAGTTTTGTTCAGCTGTGTAAAATCTGTTTCAAATACTAAAATAATGATGGCAATAACTGATTGAATTACCAGAATTATGCCAAGGAAGAACACATTCACTTTGGCAGCTCTGAACATTCTGAAAATCATCACACATCATCTTAACTTACTGAATTGGAAAAGTAGAGTAATGGGCTAGGGAACTCTACAGGAATGAGTTGTATTATAATAATCAACACAAAGAGGAAATTCTGTCAGGTTAAAATAGTTCCTTGCTCTGATCTGGTAAGAAATTCTATGACTTAAAAAATATAAAGAGGAATCAGGTTAGGATAATTTAATATAACTTCAGTAAAACTTTTGATTTTAACTCATATAAATTGACCATCAGTAAATCTTAGCTGGCCTCTGCATCTATAGGTGAGAAAGAGTTTGTTCAAATATCAAACTTTAATTCTACCTGTGCTATACCAAGCCTTTGACTTAGGAGTTCCATACTCATATAAACATCAGATGGGTGCAGGTAAATGAATAATTGAACCTAAAGATATGACTTTAGGGATGGTGGAATTCATAAATTATTTGTGTACTTGTTCAAACTCAGTGGATGGTCACCATGTGGAAATCTTGGTGGGGTGAATAATTTTGAAGAGAAATCGGAAATCTGGGCTTTTATGTGAAGTCTAATTTTTAAATGGTGGCAACTAATGCCAGAAGTTTGAAACACTCTGGATTAGCCATCTATGGGTACTGATATTGGGGGGTGGGTAGATACACACACAAACTCAAAATCTCTGAACTCTGATACAAGGGGGAGTCCTTCAAAATATTCATGAGGGCCATCTTTGTGACTCCGGGGTAATATGTTTCTGAAGGGAAGCCAGCTACCACAGGATGACCATAACTCAAATCCCTGACCTGGTCAACCTGAAACATACACAGCACATGCACAATTGCCCAAGACCTGAAAAGCTTGAGGATAGGAGGAAAGGGATCATACAGTGACCAGATCCTACAGAGGATACTCATCTTTCTTGTTTTCTCTCATTCTCACATGTAGATACGCATGCTCTATCATATATGAACAAAATAAATTTTAAAAATATTCATGGAAAATCCATAGTATGAAAAATATGTATGGTTTTCAAGAGTTCTTTTCTTTTTTTGCACCAAAGTAAACTTGTACTTCAATTCCATTTTCCATGAACTTTTTGAAGTACCCCTGTATTTATAGTAAGAAGTTAATTAAGTATATGTCAATGTAGGACTAGTTTACAGGATACATACATATGAAAAAAGTATGTTGGAGTCAGGGAATTTGGTAGTTATGTGTAATTTTCATAGGAAGTATCTGGGTCCCCTGCAAATCCCTCAATAACCTTGGCTTAGATGGGAGTAATAGCAACTCAGTTTGCTATAATAAATGTGAGAAGTTAGCTGAAATGAACACATTAAAATTCCAGTGATAGAAGTGGAATTGTTCACTTAAGAATCAAGAAAGAAACACACACCTATAATGTAAACATAAAATAACCCATGTATATGAAAGAAGTGGACAGAAATATCCTTGAAATCACAATGTCTTAGAAGTTAAATGTCATCTTTTATAAATTGTGTGACCCAGGAAAGCTTCTGGTATAGAAAGAGGTCAGAAAACATCCTATCTTTACCATATAGACTGTAGTATTTGGAGGTTTATGAAGCACTTGTATCATATAACTAATCCATTTGATGTAGCTGGCGTGTTTTTCTAATAGGCTCAGACAAAGTACAATACCATTTCAAGGAGGTATAAAAATAAAAAGAGGGTTCTATCTAGGTAAGAGAGAGAAAAGAAGTGGGGGGAGACTCATGGAAGAACACGGTCTCTGGAGCCAGAATGCCTGGACTTGGGTTCTGGCTCCTCCATTTACCAGCTCTGTGAATTTTGCGCTAGTTACTTACACTTCGGTGCCCACATTTCCCAATTTATTAAACTGGCACAATAAGAGGAGCCTCCAGGGCACACAGAGAGTGCTGTATAATTAGCTGATATTACTATTAATATTATAACTAGGAACATTTAGCAAAGGAAGAAAAATTGTGATTGTTACTGTACTCAAACACTCTCTGTGTTGCTCTACTTATTTCTCATAATAAGCCTGTGGGTTAAACCTGATTATATTTATTTTACAGACCCAAAACTGAGGCTAAGTGAAGAGGCAAATAGAAACTCTTTTAGCCAGCTGTCCCAGCCCACAGGACAGTCGAACAGATTTCCTGAGGGAAGGAGTGAAAAACGGGACAAACAGCGTACTGTCACAGCACGGAGACAACGCAGTGTCTCTTCAGGGTCGTCTCTTTATTGTGGGCAGCATGGAGATGACACAGTGTTACAACTCATCAGGGTCATCTGGAGACAACGTGGTGTCACAGCTCAGGGTCGTCCAGAGACGACGCGGTGTCACAACTCTTCAGGGTCTTCAGGGTTGTCTGGTGATTATGGGCCAGGGATCGTGGTTATATACATGTTGGTGGGCTATGACTGGTTGAATGAAGGATAGTAAAAGGTGGGTTATGATTGGTTACTTTGTGGACCAATCATGAGGTGTCGGATATGCAAATCTGATGGATTCTAAGCTCACCGATTTTCTATGGGAAGTGGCCAATCAGAGTATGGTTTTGAAGGTGAGGTTTTTGAAGTGGAGCCAATTGTGGCCTTTGTAATTGCTCTCTGAGCCTAAGATGGCAATAGTAAGAGACTCATGAAAATGGCCTCAGCAGACTTGCTGGTGTGCAGCCTCCCACATGTCCCCCTTTTCTGTTTAAATTTGAGAGATGAGGAAAAGGCCTGGGGGAATCGTGCCTGTCGTAGGTTGAAGCCGTTTATGGAACCATACGTCCATCCTTACCCATCATTGGAGAGTCCCATATCTATGATGGGCTTCCTGTCTTAGGTGGAAGGACTGAACAGTTATTGGGTTCATCAGACTCTCTTACCTGTCTTTGGCTAACTGATTCAGCACCTCAGGCGAGACCAGTATAGGGGTGTTAATCTTCCATCTCCAATCTAGTATAGTGGGCCTGGATAGGCCACATAGTTAGCGAGTCAATTTGTTGTTTGAGGAATGTCATGAGCCTATTAAATATAACAGGTCCCAGTGAGCAAGCAACTAAAATGTCAATTGAATGGACCAAGTGGGGGGGGGGCAGGAAAGGGAGGAGATCATTTCAGGCCATAAGGGATTGTCGGAGAGTGTCGGCCCTGCCGACCGCGCAACGTTCCTGAGTTGGGGGGCGA
>NW_006159617.1:6048707-6049294 GCF_000334495.1 Tupaia belangeri chinensis | reverse complement strand
GCTCAGCAGCTGAGTCTCCATCTTTATCAAGAGACAGGAAATTTAGAACAAAAAGAGCATGTGCCAGAAGGTTTCTTGGTGAGCCCTTAGTCTGTAAAAGCTCTCTCTTTTTTAGCTTTTGGAGAGTGTTTTTCAAGGAAATATGAGCACGTTCAACAATGCCTTGTCCCTGGGGATTGTATGGAATCCCCATGATATGTTTGATGTGGAGTTTACAAAAAGAGGCAAAATTGTTTCCTGTGTGCCATTATCTGTCTTAATTTGTTGAGGTTTACCCATAACAGAGAGTGCGGCAAGTACATGGGAAATAACATGTTTGCCAGCTTCTCCAGTTTGTGCCGTGGCAAAAATGAAACCGCTGAAGGTATCAACAGTAACATGAACATATTTGGTAGTACCAAATTCAGCGATATGAGTGACAGCCATCTGCCAAAATGTGTTAGGCATATGGCCTTTAGGGTTAACACCTAGATGTGGTGTAGGCAAAAGGGTAAGACAGGCTGGACATTGTTTTACAATTTGTAGGGCCTGTTCTTGAGTAATTTTAAAAATGAGGTGAAGTGTGTGAGAATTCAAATGATGTAGCT
>NW_006159617.1:6006918-6044879 GCF_000334495.1 Tupaia belangeri chinensis | reverse complement strand
GCCATTTTGAATTACTGTACTTAGCTGACTCAGTTTCTAAAGTTTCTTCAGACAGCCATTTTGGATTATTGCATTTGTCAGCCTCGGCCTCTAAGATTTTGTCCTCTGAACTAGATGATGACTCGTTTTTCTTTGGCTCTTGTAGAGCCTTAAGGTTGTTTTTCTTTTTTAGTTTTTTAGATTTTTTGGGTTTTGTCTCGCTTTTGGGGCTTTTAATGTCTTCCTCACTATCTAGGGAAATAAGATTCTCTCCCTGTTCTTTTTCAATTTTAGAATCCTTGGTTAGATCTGAGGTGGCTATAGCCTCCTCCTGGTGTTGATCATTTTGCATGATCTGTTCTCCCTTAATGACCATAACAGCAAGGGCTTCTATTAAGCTCTGAACAGATATTTCATGCTGACTAAGCTTTTGTCCCATTATTACCTGTACTTAAAATAAAACGTAAGTAAATACTTACCAGGACGTCTTCTCTTTGTCCCTCTGTGTTTTCCGCTGGCTTTTCTGGGTTGCTCTGCACTGCAGCCTTCCTTGAGAGCTCTTCACTGGATCCTTTGTACTCAGGTCCATGTCCAGGCACCATGTGTCCCGGCCCGCAGGACAGTCGAACAGGTTTCCTGAGGGAAGGAGTGAGAGACGGGACAAATGGCACACTGTCACAGCATGGAGATGACAGTGTCTCTTCAGGGTCATCTCTTTATGGTGGGCAACACGGAGATGACACAGTGTTATAACTCTTTAGGGTGATCCAGAGACGATGCGGTGTCACAGCTCAGGGTTGTCCAGAGACGACACGGTGTCACAGCTCAGGGTCGTCCGGAGATGACGTGGTGTCACAACTCTTCAGGATCTTCAGGGTCATCTGGCGATTATGGGCCAGGGATCGTGGTTATATACATGTTGGTGGGCCGTGATTGGTTGAATGAAGGATAGTAAAAGGTGGGTTATGATTGGTTACTTTGTGGACCAATCATGAGGTGTCGGATATGCAAATCTGATGGATTCTAAGCTCACCGATTTGCTATGGGAAGTGGCCAATCAGAGTATGGTTTTGAAGGTGAGGTTTTCAATGGGGAGCCAATTGTGGCCTTTGTAATTGTTTGCTCTCTGAGCCTAAGATGGCAATAGTAAGAGACTCATGAAATGGCTGGTGTGCAGCCTCCCACAGCCAGCTTTGGCTTTGCTGCCTGTCTGGATGAATCCATTTTCTTTATTCCATCTGTAATGGCCACACACTGGTGGCCATGGTTTCTGCATGTCTGTGGCTAGGAGAAAGCTCTAATCATGCTCCTATCAGCTGAGTTATAGGTCTGCCAAGAATCAGCTGTGTAAGTTCCCAAATATTTAGAGCACCCTTCAAAAAGTTTGTGGAAAACAGATTTAAATTGCAAGTTTATTTTGGTGCAAAAGATAACAAAGATGACTTGCTTGCATAGCTTTTTTTTTTTTTTTTTGAGATTTTCACTGTAGGGCACGTGCGCTCGCCAGACAGACAGAGAGAGACATAGAGACAGAAAGCGAGAAATCACCCCCCAGGGGGGATGGTCACGCCGCAATCCCTTCTTCTCCATTCTCCTCTTGGGATCTTGGGCACGCACACACACGCGCCCGGCGTGAGTTTTAAGTCACCGGGTCCGGGACACGAACCGCAGTCGACTACGTGGGAGTCCAGCGACATAGCCATTACGCTAACTGCTGGTTCCCGCATAGCTTTTTCATAATATGCATTTCCCATGCACTTTTTAAAGACTTCTATATCTCTTTTTGTATATCAGGCCTAACTCTATCATTAAAGAGGCTGTAGAAAACAGTATAAATGGAGGTCTACACCTCTTGTATCTAAATATTTAAAGATATAATTCAAAATAACAAATTCATAGAGAAATTATGTTCTAGCCTTCTTAATTGCTAAATAAAACTACATAATGACCAGAAAGACTACATTCAAGTGTTCAGTTCTAAAAATCTTTGGTGTTGGGGCTTGAGTGGTGTAGTGGTTAAGGCACTAGACTTCCACATGGCCAACTGTGATTCAAGTCCTGGACCTGGGGGCTTGAAACTCATGCTGGTGAGTGGGCAACATGCCCACAATCTCAGGAGGAGAATGGAGGAGAAGGGATTGAGGCAGAACCCACCACCACCACCACCACCACCACCCCCCGGGGTTGATTTCTTTCTCTCTCTCTGTCTCTTCAGCAAGAATACATGCACTATAGCAAAAAATCTGTCAAAAAAATCTTTGGTGTTACACACAGAACCTGGCGACAGAGCGAGAGGTCCATCCTTGTCAACTTATAATCTTTTCCCTGGAGACTTCTCCCCTCTCTTCCAGCCTCTGATCTATTTTATCTCACATAACAAGGGATCATATATTTCAATATCCTAACTCATGCTTATTAGCTTTGCTCAAGTTCACTGCTATTTGGCTAGCTAATTTCAGGGATCTTGTACCTGGACCGTGGTTTAGAAAGGAGCATGTGGTCAATGGATGGGTCTATCACTAGAGCTCCATTGAGGGGAGGTTACAAGAGCAAGACCGAAATTTGGACTTCTAAGGCATGGGCCCAGAAAAGGGTTCTCTATTCCTTTGTCTAGTGGAGTTATTGATAAAGTTTGTCACTGAGTTGAATAGTATATAGAATGATGGGTCATTAGCATGTAAAGACATGGTTATTACTTCTATAAAAATTATGTTGGAAACTTTGGAGAATCTTTAGACAAGTTGCTAAAATATTGTCATATATGAAATGTTGGCAAAATATATTGAAATGTCAGAAGAGATTAAAAATGTAGAAATTTCCTGCACTCAACTTGGTTGCCATGTATTAAGTTCTTTGCCAAATTCAGGAATTGAAAATCATAGGTGTTGCATTATGGGTAAGGTTTATGCAAGAAAATCAATGAGGGACTCCAATTAGTGGATTCTTATTCCAAGAAAAGACTGTTTTCCACAAGAAATAATGGAAACAAAATTTGTAGTATATAAGATAAAATGGAACAAAATATTTAAGATGTAATTTCAAAATAGATTTCTTGCTTTAATCAATCAAAATTTTATTTAACTGACCAAATCCTAGTCCCAATCTCATTGCCTAAACAAGCTTCTTTAACTGGCCCAGAGGCAGGAAATTTGGTAAATTGGGGCTGGAAGGATAAATCCACCTTACTGGCAAAACTGTCTTCTTGATAGCTATGCTTAATTATTAAGAATGAAATAAGAATTAAGACACATGTGTAGCACTTGGTAAACTTTTTGGAATAAGCCAAATGTTGACTATACCAAGATTATGTTATAACTGTGAATTAGTTTTCAAGAGAAGTTATAAAAACTCTATTTAGCAAGTAAGTATGCTTATATAATATATTTTATGACTTGGAAACTTGAAGACAAACTTTTATGCTATAGTACTCAATAGATTGACCCTAATACCAACCTCAAAGAAAAGACTCATTGTCCTTTGCTCAGTCAGTTTTGACTATAGAAAAGCTTTATAAATTTCTTTAATAAATAGCACATTTTCCCACTGTACAGTATCTTTAGGAGGGCTCACTTAGAAGACTGAAATAGCTCAGTGAAAAACCTAGGTGAGATGTACTACCTCAAAATAACTTTAAGAAAGATGGTCAAATTATAATAAAAGTGAAGGCCCTGAAGACATATTAAATATTGACATAAGTGATCTAAATAATTGTATATGTGGTCTTTTTTTTTTGAGAGGTTTTTGCTATAGGACGCATGCACTTGCCAGACAGATAGAGAGAGACAGAGAGACAGAAAGCAAGAAATCAACCCCCTGGGGTGATCATATGTGGTCTTTTTAAAAGAGGAGTGGAGCATATATTTTAGAAATTTCTCTTAAATGGAAGATCTTTTAGAAACTTCTAGAAACCGGAAGAGCAGGCCTAGCCCAGTGGTTAAGGGAGCTGGATCCCACATGACCAAACAGTTGGAATCCCAGCCCTAAAGGCTTGAAAATCACACCTGGCAGAGGTGGAGAAATGGAGGAAGAAGGAGTATTGTGTGACCATGCTCTATTCTAGGATGCTTTGTCTCTCTCTCTCTCTCTGCCTTTTTTTGTGAGTGCACATGACCTCTGGAAAATAAATAAATGAAAAGAAAAAAGTCGGAACAGTAGTTGGTTGTGTGGTTGGAGAGTATGGCCTTCTCACTAGAACTGAGGTGGATTTTGGATATACTCATGTATTACAAACTTCAGTGATCCCAGAAAGAAAAGCAAGGGGTCATCTTGCTCCAGTAAGTGATTATATTAAAAAAAATTCATGAACTATGAGTTGGTATCCATTGAATAGAGAATTAAAAATATAAAACTTTCTTTCCTTCCTCTTCTTCTGGAAGATCTCCTAAAATGTAGGTGCTGCAATTCTGAGAGTGGTCTGCTCTTTCTACATTGCCTGTGACATTTGCAAACCTGGTTATTTCCGGGGCAATATTCAAACAGAGCTGATGTTGTTGCTGATCTAAAGCACTGGCTTGCTCAGTCTCTTAATAGGGACTTCAAACTTCCTATTACCTCTGTGTACTTCTGGAACTCAAGTGTGTATAAAAATCGCTGGAGATCTTGTTAAAATACACATTCTGATTCAGTAGGTGTAACACAGGCCCATAGAGGGTACAAGAAGTTCCCAGGTGCTACCAACCCTGTTGATCTGAGGGCCACATTTTGAATAACAAGGATCTAGGCAATAGCTCTTAAATAAGAACAAAAGGTTTATGTTGACATTCTGAAGTGAAGGAATAGGGGTAGGAAAAGTGGGTCTTGGGAATACAGTCTCTGTTTATGAGTCAGTAAAGACAGAACTGATGAGAAAAAGGAAAACAACAACAGACACAAAACGTTGACTAACTTTCAGCTTTGTCACAGTGGCTAAAGCTAAGAGGAGAATTTCAGTGGCGGGTACGAAGTATTATCTGTGGAATTCAGAACTGGAGTTAGAGAGGGAGGGTGTCATGACATACGGCAGACACTTCGCACCTATGATAGTTACAAGTAAATCCCAGACTGAAGTTCCTACCAATTGCTAAATGGATTTAATTTGCTCCCTGACCCTATCCTTCCAAAGTTGATCATGAAATCGTAGCATTTAACACAAACTGAAATGAACCATCATAAAATAAATAGATTATTTCACCCATGAAGGGTGAGGATAAATTTATTATATGCCTCAGAGAAAAGCACATTAAGGTCCATGGCCATTCTAGTCTAGCTAAGAGGAAAAACTCTGCATTCAGAGTGGATTGCAACTGATCTTTCCTGGAACATGGTGATGTGAGTCAAGATGTCAGACTAGGGAAAGGGGATGTAGCAATCTCCTGGAGTTGGAGTTACTGTTTTTTTCCAGCACTTTCATTTTCTTCAGGCAAGTCATTCAGTGTGTGACAGGGCCAGCCTATTTAGTAATTACAAATGATCTCACAATACTATGTCTTGGATCACGGGGTCAAGCGAGCAACAGTGGGAGGAAGAAGACACATTAGGAAACATGGTGGGGAAACCACGAAATGCAACATTCACTTCTAATCAAAGAGCATTTCAGAAAAAAAGAAGTATAGGAGGAAATCCATACTGAGTTTTGTAACCAGAGAAAATGGGATTGGAGGAATCAAAATTAGGTCTGGTGGCACTTGTGCTGATAGGGTGAGCACTAAAATAAACTCCATTCAATACTCCAGTGACATTTAAGAATGATGACCAAATTTTCTGGACCTTTCTGGAATAAATAAATCTTATAAACCCTATAAGGTCCACAAACATGTATTTTCCACACTTTCTGTTGTTGCTTAGTGATTATGGATGCTACCATGAGAGTCAGTCCTCCTGAGTTTGAATTCTGTATTTGCCTCATGAAAGGTGGGAATTTTAGACACATTTCCTAACCTCTTGTGCTCCAATCTCCTCATTTGAAAAATGGGGATAATAATGGTTGATCATCCCTTATCTGAAAATCTAAAATCTGAACTACTCTGAAGTCCCAAAACTCTTGAGTGCCAAATGATGTTACAAGTAGGAAATTTCACTCTTATTTTCTGATGACTCAGTGTATATAAACTTTGTCTTATGAACATTATGAAAAATATATAAAATCGAGACCAGCAGTTGGTGTAACTGAACTCTCATGTAGTCGACCATGATTCAAGTCCTGGATCTGGTGGCTTAAACTCATGTCGGGCATGTGTGCATGTGTGCCCAAGATCCCAAGAGGAGAATGGAAGAGAAGGGATTGTGATGTGGCCGGTCCCCCTGGGGGGGGATTTCTCACTTTCTGTCTCTGTCTCTCTCTCTCTGTCTTTCTGGCGAGTGCACGTGCCCCGTAGGAAAAACCTCTCAAAATAAAATCATATAAAATTACCTTCAGGCTAAGTGTATAAGGTATATATGAAACACAACTGAACTTCATGTTTAGACTTGAGTTCTATGCCCAAAATATTGTGTATATGCAAAAATTCCAAAATCTGAAAAAAATCCAAAATCTGAAACACTTCTGGTCCCAAGCATTTCAGATAAAGGAAATACTTATAATAGCCCCTTCAAACAAGAGTGCTACAAACAGCCACTGAGATAATATTGTATCATGTGCTAAAAAAAGTGCCAGGCACAGGATAGGCACTTTGGGAGTCAGCTATTATTGTTACTGTCATCATTATTATTTTCATCATTTTGTTGATAAGCTGCAGAGCATCATGCATCCACAGTCTGACAAGAGAGGCCAGATAAAATAAAGAGCAACTTGGAAATGATTGCTGATAGTACAGTTAATTATAGCGGGAGGAAACTGTTCCCCAGAGAAGCACTTGCTATTTCAATTGGTTCTTAAGTTAACATAGTGTTTGTTTTTTCAGTTCAACAATTGAATAACTACAGTAAACCAGAAGAAGTTCAACAGCAGTATCTAAAATATGATTCTTGCTCCTGGAAACCTTTTATTCTAGAGAATAAATAGAGTGCTTGTGACTAACTCCAAAGTTCTCCATAGCATGCATAACAGAGTCTTAGGGACAACATCTGTACCTCTTTTTTGCTGATTTCTGTTGGCCTGGATTTTCCATTAGTTTGCTTCAGTGTTTCATGTAACAGAGATGCCTAGACCAAAGCTCTCTGTAAGGTGGCTCTCAGTAAAATTAGGAGGATGGGCTGGGAGGAAGATGATTCAAACCTGTGTAAGAGAGGGGGCAAGTATTCTCTCTTGTTACCACTTTATGTCTGGGACTACCTTATTCTGATCACCACTATGTACATGGCCTTTTTTTATATGGTTGGCCCAAAGTGAAAATCTAAGGTGAGAAATGTGACTTCTTTGGTGTTTATTTATTGGGGGCAATATACTTTTGATTCTGGCTTTAAATTCTGCAGCTAGAAATGTAGCTGGTGGCCCAGAGAACTTTTTTTAAAAAACAAAGATCTCAGAAGGTTGACTTTTAGAATCCCTGAAGATGGGGATAAAAGGGGGACCTTTTAAATAAACCAAGTGCCCACAATGGTTTTATTACCACACTGCTACTTCACACTGTAGATTACACGAAGGCCTGGAGACTAATTTCAGCAACAGCCACAATTTACTAGCTATAGTGAGCCTCAGATGAATAGTTTCTTGTAAAATCAGTGGCAGCTTTATCCTAGCAGAGCACAAATAAATCAGCTCTTATTATTCCACATTCATTTAATCCTGGGACATTAGTCAGTGAGACCTTTCTGCAGCCTAATAAACAGCAGCAGCAGCAGTTTTTCTTTATGAGAGTAGTTGTTCATCCTAAATTAGAGCCAGCATTAGGCAGAGGCAGAAACTTTTGCTGGATGATTTAAAGATATATAATGTGAGACCATAATAGTGTACGAAAACTGTACCCATGTGGATAAATACAGCAGGGTCATAATTTTGCCGGACGGGGGTTACTTCAGAACGTGTGGCTTATTTTTATCTTTCTTGAGGGTTTCCTTTGTTGCAGGTGATGTTATCCTGTCTCTCTTGGCTTGAGTGTCCTTTTATTTCACTTGGGAGTTGGATCGGCCCTGAAGTTGCATCTTCCTCTATCTGTTTACCCAGAAGGAAGTCAGCCTTGTAGAAGTTTCCAACCCAGTAGAGGAGGACTTGAGTGAGGCGTGCCTAAAACGTGCATCCGACTGTTTCTTTCCTTGCTCAATTTAAAATCCTAACCCACACCCAAAGAGAACTTTGTTTTTGTTCTGGTGCATCCCAGCTCATGCGTTTTCTGCTGTAGATTTACTACATAAAGAATGAACACAATTTGACTCACTTTGGTACGGATGATGTAGCTTTGCGAAGTACTTTAAAATTAGCCTGCAACATACACAACTTGGCCTCGCTTCATGGATGTGCAGGGTTTCTAAATAAAGAGGACTGTGTGTTTTCGTTCATCTTCAGCCTAAACATATTCACAGTAAACGGTGGCTAATTCCATTCAGAATGTTCTTTCACACTTGCATCAAGGGGGAAAACACATCAGGAAGTGATCAGCCTGATTAAAAAAATAGGTGTATGGAATCACTTGCTCACCACAAGCAAATGGATAATAAAAAGTGAATCTCTTTCCTCTTGTGAGTAGCAAGCACATCACGTTTACTGACAGATCGAGTCTATGTATTAGCACAGTGCTCTTCACGGGTCAGCAAGCATTAATTGAATACCCACTATGTGCACTGCACATTGAGATTTCATTAACATGTAGTTTGCGTTTTTGAAATGCATTTTTTGTGGTGGAAATACGAGGAAAAATAGTCAGTGTAGGCCATTGGGGCCTAGAAATACAAGCAGTAGAACTGATCTAAAATTAATGAGACATATTTTCTCTTCTCTGGATGTAAAATGCACTTACCATAAGTAGGTGTTGTTGCACTTGACCAATGAATCCTAGCCCATTCAGCTAATGAAAACAAAAGTATCCTGACAAAAGTCTCACTATTTGGAGACAAATAAAGATTAAGGGCACAAACTGAGAAATGTACTATTAAGAAGTTATAGATAGTGGCCAGCAGGTGGCATGGTGGTTAAGGTGCTGGATTCCCACATGGTTGACAGGTTTGAGTCCTGGACTCAGGGCTTACAACTCATGTGGGCACATATGTGTGTGTGCACCTAAAATCCTGAGAGAACATAGAAGGGATTGTAGTGTGGCCTTATTCCTTGAAGAGTAAATTTTACTTTCCCTCTTTGGCAAGTGCACATGCCCTACAGCAAAAACCTTAAAAAAAGAAGTTATAGATAAATATCACTCAAAGGAACTAATTCTTTTTTTTTTTTTTTGGAGAGGTTTTTGCTATAGGGCGCGTGCGCTCGCCAGACAGACAGAGAGAGACAGAGAGATAGAAAGCAGGAAATCACCCCCCAGGGGGGGATGGCCACACCGCAATCCCTTCTCCTCCATTCTCCTCTTGGGATCTTGGGCACGCACGCACACGCGCCCGGCGTGAGTTTAAGCCACCGGGTCCGTGACTCGACCCGCGGTCGACTACGTGGGAGTCCAGCGACGTAGCCATTACACTAACTGCTGGTCCCAGGAACTAATTCTTCTGTAGCTAAAAATGATACCTTCATCTTTCAATACAATAAATATGTAGTCAAAATAGATTTTTAGCCCACAAGAATACATAATTGCATACAGTCCTTCTTTCTCAGGGAAAAGTATATTGTTTGAAGGAAAGCACCAGAGAATTTAAATGAAACCCTCATAGAAATCAGGATAGACTTTCATGGATCTTGACTTTTCTATACCATATTGCCTCTGTGTGGCTAAAGGGTTCCTTTCCCATTTCAAATCCTGGCAAGAGGTGTTAGTCAATTTCAGCTCAACTTTGTGTAATGAGTTCTGCTGATTTTCAGGGTAGACCAGATGATCTACAGAAGATATTAGAGCACAAACACAAACACATTTTAGCAACTAGGAGAAATGACATTATGTGGTTAGTACACTGTTCTCATATAGCAAGGCCAGCATATTATTAAATGACTTAAGAAATAGATGACCAACAATTTGATCACAACAAATAGCCTACACTTCTAAAATTTTTTTCTGAGACTAATATAACACTCTGCATGTAATAGATGCTGTCAATTGATTTATTAACAAATGTTGGTAAAAATGGTTAAATAGGAAGTCACCAATTCTTAATGATAAGACACATTGTCTAAGTCTGATTCTTGTACCTTTTCTGAACTATTCTTGCATGCCAACTCATACTTGTTATTTATAATAAAAATTCCCTAAAACTAAAAAATTAACTAGCAAATCTTCATTTTACACTTGTATTGATAAAATGAGGTAGAATCAAGACAATCATTTGGTTAGTGCAGTGAAAAAGGCTTAAAATATGCAGATAACTAATGGCACTGAAGGTTGAACCAACTGGGTTCTTGGGATACAATCATGGGAGGCAACTTCGTTGTGACTCTCACGGCCCTTTTAGAATTTATATTCAGTGTGGCAAGTTCTTTTCCTGCCTTGATTGAAAGCTCAACAGTGTCATCGTTTTTCTCATTACTCTTAGGTCATTGAAAATCTACTCCATATAATATTTAAACTTTTGAACTTAATTCAAAATTATTTTCTCTCTAATCTTAGCTAAGGCTTCTTCATTTCCTTGCCTTTTTAAAAAAATAAGCACTGTTTTTTATTACTTAATAAACTAAAGTCCATTTCTAGATGATTCTTCCTCATGTATGGTTCATTTGTTTTATTTCGTAAGCAAAGCCCTGTGAGGGGAGGCTTCAACTAGTCCTCAGACTCTAATCCGTCTTCATCTTGACTAACCTGGAATTAACTAAGTTCATAAGTCTCCTTGTCATATGCAATTACATGAAACCAACAATAGACGTTGTTCTTTCTTTCTGTTTTTACTTGGATAAATTTTTGCTATAGGGCATGTTCACTTGCTGATGAGACAGAAAGCAAGAAATAACCTCCTTGGTGGTTGGGGGGGGGTTCAGCCATGCTACAATCCCTTCTCCTCCATTCTCCTCTCATGGTATTGGGCACACATGTACACAGGCCCCTCATGTTTCAAGCCTCTGTGTCCGGGACTCAAACCACAGTGGGCCGTGTGGGAGTTCAGTGACATAACCATCTGCTGGTCCCAGGAGGTTGTTGTTCTTAAGGTATTTTTTGGTGAGGTGTTTCAAATACCTTTTACAGAAGTGTTTCTTGACAAAAACTGGGATTTTATTCTTGAAGCGTTCAACATGAACAACTTTTCTGAGGTTGTCAGTTTTCCCATTGACTTGAAACTTTTTCTGCAGAAATAGTTCCTATTTTAAAACAGAAAAAAATGCAAAACTAGGGAAGAAAATCCTAAATATTCACTAGGGAAGGTACCAAAATTTTCAGGGTCAAAAATCCCATCTTCTGGATGAGCAAGATTCAAATTAAACTTCCAGGTTGACCTCTTAGGTTTCTTCTCTTTTGGCACCATCTTGGGAGCCAGTCATGTGATCGGAAACTCCTTGCTCATTTTTTCCTCAGCTTGCTTCATCACGTTTCTGACCCCTCAGGGTTTTGAGTAGCAGAGCACATGTGGGATTCCAGAAAGTTTATACTCGGCTGGTACTCTTGTATATTGCTTTACCCTCTTGGACAGTTGTGGAAAGCCTTCTCATGGGTGCTTTCATCAGTTTCTTGGAAAACATGCTCCTCCCACTTGCTGGGACATGTGATTACAGTTTCGTTAACTATCTCTACTCTGTCTGGTTTCTTACTCCTTTGAACTCTCTAGAACTCTATGGCCCAAACTGAATGACTAAAGGATACAGAAACGTAGTAAGTGGTTGTGAATACCAGCTACAGTGTGGGAAGAGGGAAGGTGAAAGAGTCGAGTCTGAGGAGGGACATTAAAGAGAAAAATAGAGAGGCAAGACATTGATGGGACAAAGAAATGGGTGATTATCTATTGAGAGACAACCTTGTAGTATTGTCAACTGGGCCCGTGTCAAATGTACACATGTTGAATTTTCACTTCGCAAGCTAAGTAATGTGATTGAATGTATAAGAGAAATTGAAATAATGATAAAAAAATAAAAAAAGAAAGTTTTGTTTTTCATCTGCAGAGTTTTCCCTTAAGCAGCTTTCTTTGTACTGAATCCTAAACAACCCCAAGTAGCTTTATATTATGTAAGACTTACATCTGGTCCATGAGGAAGTCATGTTTTATTTCTGTCTTCAATAAACTCTGAAAATCAGGCTACTTCCCAATTCAATATTCACTCCTTGAGTTTACCTGTCATAGCACCAATCAAGCTCTCTGCGTGATCCTGACAATTTTTACACCCTCATTATAAATTAAGAGTTAAAGAATCATTCAGTCGATGATCTTCAGCCTGTCTTCTATGCAAGCCCCCTATAGCCTCACAAATCCTGTTGGCATCTGCTAGTAGTTTCACACCTTCACTGAAACTGAGGCAGGAAGAACCCTCAAGGTTCTGTTACACTGAGTTGCATATTTTCAAAGAATGCAATGTATTCAGAAGGTTGAGGCTTTTCTTCAGTGTTCTTAATCCCCACCTTATCTTAGTCTATATTGGATATTTTATAGTTAACTTTTAACCAGATTATCTGCTGTGCACTTTGGGTGAAAAGAATGTGATGTAGGAATTCAGAATTTTTCTTGCTTATGTAGAATGTTTTTCAAGCAGATACTATTCAGCACTGCCACATTTTTATTTTGCTGACATATAACTAGAAACCAGAAACAAATACTGTATGAGCTCTATTTTGTGGGTTAATTGTCTGTTTGCACTTTAATTTTAGAATCTGTATAGCTTCTGCTATGAATCTGCATGAGTCTTTTAATGAAAATTATAGCTTTCATACATCTCTGTAGTTTAGGGAAAGGGAGAGAGACTGTAGAGGAGTAAGAGAAAGAAATTGGTAGAAGGGGAAAACACCTTTTTGTTTAAGTAATTAACTGTAATTCTCAGTGCTTTATGTCTAGAGACTAGACCCTACTCAGACTCAAGAAAACATTTGCAAAGTCAAATGTTTTTCTACTGAAATTTTATAATCTGGAGAGGTTTAGTGATGATCTTGTGCAACCTCTTTATTTTACAGTTTACATTATATAATAGGTTGGGGAAGTTCATCTTCTTTGGTTGCAAGATTCTCCATTATATAAAGTGGAGTCTTAAAACTTTTTATTAAGAACTATTTTTTCCTTCATTCTCTTCTTTCTTTTTTTCTCTCTCTTTTTCTCTCTCTTTCTCTCTCTCCCTCCCTCCCTCCTCCTGTCCTCTCTTTCTCTTTCTTACCAAAGAGGGACAGAGAAAGAGACAGAGAGGGAAAGTGAGAAAGCAAGCCTCGGGACCAGCAGTTAGCATAATGGCTATGTCGCTGGACTCCTATGTGGTCGACCGTGGTTCACGTCCCGGATCTGGTGGCTTACAACTCACGCCATGCGCATGTGCATGCATGCCCAAGATCCCGAGAAGAGAATGGAGGAGAAGGGATTGCAGTGTGGCCATCCTCCCTGGGGGTGATTTCTCACTTTCTGTCTCTCTGTCTGTCTGGCGAGCGCACGCACCCTTTAAGCAAAAACCTCTCCAAAAAAAAAAAAGGCAAGCAAGCCTCTAGACCCAGGACTCGAACCACGGTTGGCCATGTGGGACCAGTGCCCTCAACCACTATGCCACCTGCTGGCCCCAAGTGGAGTCTTAAATTTTAAGTCATTTTTTTCCAGGTCCCAAAGCTAAGCAGTGGCAGAGGTCGGGTAGGAACTCAGTTTTACTATGTCGAGCTTTTTCCTTTGCTGGAGCTACGCTGGAACGAGATTTTTCAATAATATGGTTATTTCAGGGATCTATGTTTCCAGAGAATATAGTCAATAATGCATTGGTCATTGGGCATTTCCAACTACTTATGTCATTCATGTCTGTTACAGTTTCCTAGAGTGAGGGAGTGTGTGCAGATCTGGTGATGAGACAGGTACAAAGGTGGTATAGGCAACTGACACTGGCTGTTTTATAAGCCTTGCCTAAATATTGTCCTGATTTCTCCTGAGAAGATTCTGAAGGCACTATGCTTAAAACCCAAATAAAAACTAAAATACAAATGTCATTTATGGAAAACATGGTAAGAACTATTTCTCTGTGTAACTTAATTATACATACTTCCTCCCTGTTTTCAGAGATCATCCCAAAGCATATAGGATGCATCTTTAATTTACTACACTCTAATAAAAATGAGTCCTTTTACTATTTACCAGATGCTCTATGACATTAGTGAGTTTAACTCTATGTTCTGGTAATCTCTCCAGTGTAACAAACTACCCTAAAATCTAGTAACCAATTTGTTATGTTTATGGGTTCTGTGAGTCCGGAAATTTGAAAAGGCACGATGGATGAGGATTTCTTATTTCTTCTCTATAATTTTTGGGGCTGTGGTTAGAATGGTTGGGGAGAACCCAAAGAGAACCCTACAATATAGGGTGTGTGGGCTGGAATGACTGAAAGATGGCTCAGCTGCAATTATTGATCAGCAACTTTGTATGTGGCTTTTTCAGAATGATAGCCTGAGAGTAGTCAGACTTTTTATATGGTGGCTCAGAGCTCAAAGAGAAAGTGAACAGGCAGAAGCTGCATGGTTTTGGATGACTTACCCTGCAAAGTCACGTATTCTCACTTCTAGTACACTCCATTGATTTAACAATCCCAAGTCTACCCAGACTCAAGGAAAGAGGGTAGAGTCCATAGCTCTTAAGGGAGACGCGTCGAAGGATTGGTGACCACGGCTCAAAAACAACACACCCAAGTTAACCCACTCTTGACTTTGATGTTATTGCTGTCATCATAGTAAATTTTACTTATACTTTAAATTCTGTAGTAAATGATTATAACTTAATTAAGTATTAACTTACATTCATCCACATGTATAACCTCTGTGTTGTTCCTTTTCTGGTATCTTTATTTCTGTCTGAGATAACTTTTCTTCTACTAGGACAAACTCCCTAATTTGTATCTTCTCTTTTTTTGTGTCATTATCATTCTTGCTAAGAGTTTGTCAATGTTATTGATTTTTTCAAGAACTAGCTTTTGTTTCATTTTTTTTGCTATTGTTTTTCTGTTTAAACTCTCATTGATTGCTGCTCTTCCCTTTATTAGACTATTTCCCTTGCTCTATTTTTTTTTTCTTCTTCGTCTAATTTATTGGGGAGAAAGCTTAGATTATTGATGCATGACTTTTTGTCTTTTCTAATGTATGCATATATTATTATATATTTTCCGTGCAGCACTTTTTTAGTTGTGTTCTACATATTTTGAAATGTTGTATTTTAAAATGCATTTTTATATTGTCTTTAAGATTTCCTTTTGACCCACTTATTATTTAGAAGTGTGCTGTTTACTTTTTGTTTGGAGATCTTCTTGTCATGTTTTTATTAACCATTTATGTTGTGTTTTCATTGTATTCAGAGACCACATTGTATGATTTGAATTCTTTTGCATTTGTTGAAGTTTGCTTATGGCCACATAGATGTTCTATTTTGGTATATATACTATGGGCAATTTTTTTTCTCTTAAGACAAATTTTTGTTATAGGGCACATGTGCTCACCTGAGAGAGAGAGAGAGACAGAGAGTCAGAAAGTGAGAAATGACCCACCAGAAGAGATGACCACACCACAGTCACTCCTCCTCCATTTTCCTCTCTGGATTTTGGGCACGCACACATACATGCCCAGTGTGAGTGTTAAGACTCTGGGTCCGGGACTCAAACTATGTGGAAGTCTAGTGATGTAACCATTGTGCTATCTGCCGGTCCCACCATGGGCACTTTTGAATAATGTGAATTCTTTTGGTTTTGGATGGAGGGTCTTGTAAATATCAATTAGATCTTGCTGGTTGATGATATCATTTAGTTACTTTACATCCTTGGTGATTTTCTGTCTAGTAACATTATTAATTATTAAAAGAGGCATATTGAAGTCTCCAAATACAATTGCTGTATTTGGCTACTCCTTTCATTTCTATTTATTTTTACTTGATATATTTTGCACCTCCATTGTTTGAGGGATAAGCATTCAGCATTGTTCTGTCTTCTTGATCCTTTTATAATTATATAATGTATCTCTGTGTCTTGGGTAATTTTGGTTACTGAGAAAGTCTACTTTATGTCATATTAATATAGTCTCTCCTGATTTCCTCTGACTAATGTTTGCATAAAATATTTTTTTTCGATCTTTTTCTTTAATGTTGATGATATCATTATATTAAACATGGATTTCTTGTAGACAACATGCAATTGTTTTTTTAAAAAATGTATCCACTTATTTGGACATAGGCAGAAAGAAAGAAAGAAAGAAAGAAAGAAAGAAAGGGAAAAAAGGAAGAGAGAAGAAAGAACTTCAGTGGGTCTTCATGTTAGAATCTGCCCCCAGCCTCATTCATCCAGGCTCATGAGCACATGTGTGGGTGCCTGGAGTGTACAGGGAGACTAAGGGCACAAACTCAGGGCCTTCCCATATGACTTTAGCATTATGAAACATTACATTACTGCTGTGCCACTGCATTCAGCCTGTTTTTTAAAAATTCATAATTCCAATCTTTGTCTTTTATTTGCTGTACAGAAACCTTTTACATTTAATATAATTATTAGTATGTTAAGGCTTAAGCAGCATGTCTTTTCGCATATTTTTTTCTGTTTATTCTCTATGTTTTGTTTTGTTTTGTTTTGCCTTCCTGTGGTTTACTTAAATATTTTTTATAATTCTGTCTGGATTATGTATCTTTTTGTGTTTGAAAGCATCTTTTTTTTTTCATTCATAATAGAGCACATTTGTACACATAGGAAATATATAGAGAGAATCCTCTAGAGGGCTCACTCATTCCATAATCCCCTTCCTCCAGCCTCCTAGTTTGCCAGGATCCTGGTCATATGTACACATACCTGGTGTGTTTCAGGCAGACTAGGTCAGGGACTCAGACTGAACCCTACAAATTGTGTCCCAGAGTCTGAGACCATGGTGAGCCCTACCAGTTGTGTCCCAGAGACTGAGAATATCTTTTTGCATAGATTTTTTTAGTTGTTATTCTATGTAGTAGCTTACATATGCATACTGGTGACATAATTTTATAAATTTGAGTGAAGTACAGAAATCTTACTTCCCTGTGTATCTCTTTACCCTTTGTCATTAATAATATGATTTTCTTACATTTAGAACCATGTGACAGTGTTGTTATTTTTGCTTAACCATCAAAGATTCTATAGAAAACTCAAGAGAAGTAAAAGCCTATGAAGTAAAACTCAGGAGAAGTGTTCGTGTTGGCCAGAGAGAGACAGAGAAAGATAAAGTATAGAGAGGAAAACGGAGAAAGCACCACCAGGAATCCTTCCTTCCATTCTTCTCTAGGCCTTTGGGCACACACACCTGACATGTTTTTCAAGCTATAGAGTCTAGCATTTCAACTGTGCTGTTGGTCCTATAGAATCCAGTCTCCTTCATTTCAGCACCAGCTGGTACTTCTTGATAAAAACCTGCACATTGTTATATTATGACATTTATTTCTTATTTAAGTTTTAAGTTTAAGCTAGCTTTCTCTAACACTGATAGGGAAGGGGAAAACAGAACATGACTTTGTTGTTCCTGGATAGAAGTAGTAACCCAGGTCCTCCACTCAGAATCTGTTAATACCTATGGGGCCTCTTTGTTTCTGCTAAGTTAAAATAGGAGTTCCTATAGTGTGGGTGGACACATTACTATCAGGAGCTCAAGAAAGTCCTAACTCTACTTGACCTCCTCTGATGCTACCTGAATGAAGAGGTAGATAGTCCTTGTAACTGACAGATGAGAGTTGAAGTCGAAGCTCGTTATTGTATCACCGTTGTTATCATGGTGAGAAGGAGCTTGAAGCAGCTGACAGGCATGAAAGTCCATGCTCCCTACTGGACCTCCAAAACCATCCTTGTAGGGGCAATGGGGCATGTTGTTACAGCCTTGCAAGGATGGAACTAGCTAGTATGCTGTGGTGTTTGGCGAGTATAGAGTGATTATTGCCTATAAATTTTGTCTTATTATGATGTCTCTTTCCTGGTCTTTTAGATAGTCAGCAAGTTTTCATTGGGTCATTTTTTGTCTACTCCCTTTGTCATCTCTGAGTTATTGGCTTCTGTTCCTAGTCTGATATTTACAAGGCAAAATAGAAAACCCTGAGAATTCACCACCTTGTTGTTACTCAGAAACTGATGTTACTAGCCAGTTTACATTCTCTCCTGCATCCGGAGTCTTCTTATGCTTGTTTTGTCTACATTGTCCAAGATTTTTATTTGTTCTTAGTGGGAAACATGGGAAAAGTGCACCCTTCTGCAATCTTCTTGGAAATAGACATTGCTAAAATTGTACGAAACATTTTCTTCTTACCTTCCTGTCGTCTATATAGAATCTTGGACTTAATTTGTGGACAATTTTTTTTCAATGACTCATCCTAATTTATTTTGAAAACTCAATGTTTTCAGTAGGCAAACAAGAAGAAAAATAGAAGACTTGCCTGTGATGATGTTAGGAGTCTTCTCTTATACCAACTTCTACTTAGAGATTCCCTAAAGGAAATACTCTTGATTAAAACCACTGATGGGTAGAAACATTAATGTAGTTGAAACAATGTCATAGCTGGTGTAACAGGCTGGAATTAGATATTGAAACATATCGAATTCATTAGAATATTTGTTACATCGGTTTCCAAATCATGGGTTTTTCAAGTTTCAAGGAACCTCAGAAGTCATCTAGCTTGATTTCCCATTTATTCCACATCTCAGGCAGGTGAAGAATTATGCACTGCTTACATATTTCCAGTAAGTCCTTAGGCAGCCATATGGAGTAACCAAGAACATGCTGGGAAGCATGTAGGCCTAAACTGGTGAGATGAGAACAGATGTAAACTGGGCTGGGATAAAGACCATGCAGTGATAATCCCCATAGATAATAGGAATCTAAAACTAACAGCTATATATATATGATTTATAGTGCTTTATATATCCTTTACTATTTTACTACTAAATTATTTGTATGTTGTAAAATGGTTTGTTGGCTGGCGAGTTGAGTATACTATAACTTTATTCCCTAATGCCGCCCACTCTTCTTCACATTTCTTAATGCTCATCGTTGAGAGTAATGGAACATCAAATTTATTACACACAAACAGCTGTCATGCTATATGATTAGTTATGTGACTTACTGGAAGGTAATTCTTGCCAATAGTGAGCTGATAGAAGAGCTAAGAATTTTAATGTAATAGCAATGCAGTATTTAACAGTCTTGTTTATGTGAATGAAAGCAATCAAAATTGCATACTAGAAAGATATATAAACCACTATTAAAGAGTCTTTGATGCCATGTATTTAAAAATATCTTGGGTACCTTCCTCTGAATTAAGCAAAGCCTAGAGAAAAATTTAGTCAATGAAACCCAAGACATAGCTACAACACTGTCTTCTTGAATCCATGTACCTGAGGTTGGAATCCTGCAATTGAGACTTAGATGAGATCTCACATGAGATCTCTGCAAGGCTAATCAGTAGAGTTTTTCCACTTCTTGTAACATATTTTATGATGGGTCGATTTGGATGAATGGCTCCAAGATGCAGATAGACAATAATGTTATTAGAACTACATGAGATTAAATTATTGTTAGGATGACTAGTCATACTTCATGGTTCACTGGGGACAGTTCCAGCTTACAACTATTGTCCTTGCATAATTATTAATAGTGTATTTTTTGCTCTTAAACTCCATGATTTAGTCAATAAATTATCTGGTCACCCTAGGTAATATGCTTTGTGGATATGTTTGTTTTTGTTTTTGACAATTGCCGATCCCATGAAAAAAATCCAACATTTGGATAATGGGACTTAGAATGAGCTTCTGATCATTCTAGCACTGATACACACTGAGAGATGCAAGCAAATCATCCACTTTGACTGCTTGGTTGGTATACAGAGTGAAGAAGCAGAGTTCATAAAGCACATATGAACAGTCTCTACAATCCTTCTACTGCCTGAATGAAACGGGGACAGGATAATACCAGAATTTATTTAGAACCAGTATTCTTCTCTCTCTCTCTCTCTCTCTCTTTTTTGGGGGGGCATATACATGCATGCATCGTGAACACCCCTTTACCACACTAGAGAGTCCATGGAGCCCTTTATAGAACAATGCTATGGGACTAGCAGATGGCATAATGGTTACTTCGCTGGACTTCCACATCGTCGATCATGGTTTGCGTCCCAGACCTGGTGGCTTAAAACTCATGCTGGGTGAGTGTGTATGTATGCCCACGATCCTGAGAGAAGAATGGAGGAGAGGAAGGGTTGCAGCATGGCTATTCCCCTGGGGCGGGTGATTTCTTGCTTTCTGTCTCTTTGGCAAGTGCATGCATCCTAAACCAAAAGCCTCCATTTAAACAAAACAAAACAGTGTTGTAAATAAATACAGTAAAATTCATAGGATTTCAAATGAAATCAATCATACTGAAAAGCTATTATAAATATTAAAATCGTCTGGTATAGCAGCCCAGCCATGGTGGCACATGTTGTTAAGATATTGTACTCCACAGACCAATGTCACAAGAAGAGCAGGGTTCAATTTCCAGTCCAACCTCAAGGCTGTGTGTGGTGGCATGCACCTACAATCGCAGAGACTCAGGACACTGAAGCAGGTAGATGGTGAGTTCAAGGCTGAACTGGGCAATGAGTGAGACTGAAAGGGTCTGTGTGGTGGCATGCATCTGTGATCTCAACTACTCAGGGGACTGAGGCAGAAGGATCATGACACAAGAACTCCACCCTAAAAGGGAAACTTAAAAAGAAAACGCAATATATCAGTGTATTGGGTTGTCAGAAAAGTCATGACATATTTAAATAAGTCCAATAAGTCCCTTTTTGTTAATGCATTAAGTTACAAGATCTAGCATCTAGTAGCAGGTCTAATAACAACTATAATTTCAAAGAAGAGATTTTTATATCTAAAAATGATATTTTGAGATATCTGGAACAACTACAATGTGATATAAAAATACCTATGATTTCTATTGGTGAGAAGTATCACAAGTACTGCCAGACCTCTGGCATATATTAATAATTGAATGAAATGCTAGAAGGGGAGTAGAAATAAAAACATAGTTCTTTTCTATCCAAATTCTCTGACTTTCTGAATACTCTCTGGGGAAATGGGTCCTATAGGCCCCTGGTTAAGTACCCATGCTCTAAACTATACCAATACATTTGGGGAAAGTAGATTGTTTTTCATACCTTTTAAGTGCTGGCACAGTTAAATAGTCTAAGTAAAGTAGAAACATGCTTCTGGGTAAAGTCAATATAATTGGGTAGTGTTATATTAAAAACTTTACATGCATTCAATTTACGAATTTATGCTTTTCTATCACATACACTGCAGCTTAAAGAAAATGTCCTCCATTTGTATAATAGAACCATGATGGCAGCACAAGATAGAAAAACATCCTCTTTGCATTTTATTCCTTGGCACCAATCTCTCCATTTGGATTTTACTGGGTTCACAGTCTTGAAAGACTCTTGTCACACAGCAGCAGCTACTCCTTCTGATCTTTATTGGATCAGTAGTTTATAGAGGTTTGTAAACTTGTATGTATTTTCTCCTTTCTCAGGGTTAGGGCTATGTTAAGACTGAGTACTAGCCACACTGCCCAGCACAGGGGGATATATGTTCTTAAGTTTCCAGAGAACCAGGAGTAGCAAGACTGGATACCCCTTATTACTAAAGAAGAGAGAGAGCCCGTGGTCCATGTTGACTATGGGATGAAAACTGTAAGGCTGCTAGTCTGGAGGGTGCAATTAGAGGTTGGAAAGTGAAGTGTAATGCAGGAAGTGATGACAGGCTACTTGTTTGATAATAAGTGTGTCTGGAGGCATACAGGGCCCATCACTATTGCCTCCTGAAGACAAGGGTGCCAGATGCGCTGCCAATAAAAGCACAATTTCAAGGCAGATGCGTGCAAGTCTTACCACTTTTCAGTTTTTCGTTTTTATTTAATGTTCTAAGCTTGCGTATTTCTTCTATGTGGGAGGGAGAGACAGAGAGATAGCACCCTACCAGGGTCTTAACACTGTGATCTCTTCCCAGCCAGCCAGTCCAGATCAGGGAAACATGTGTCTCTAGTGTACTCAGCAAGGTCTTCCTATGGTCTTCACCACTTTGGCCCCCATTTTCCTGTATTTTAGGCCATCAGTAGAAGTTCATCTTTTTAGCCTCTCAATGTGGAATGTATTCCATCCCAAGACAAATGATGATGGGTGAGACTCTGCTGAATACACCTGACTTCCTTCCCAGTTGCCTCCCTCTTTGCTAGTCTGGCCTATTTCTGGGTTTGATCATAAATTTAGTTATTCTCTAGTTTGGGAAGGTGACTGGGTGAAACTTGGCCAGGAAACAAACTCTTCAATTGTGTCACCTCAGATAGATCACCTTCCCTTCCACTCCAGCAACAACAGAAGTTCTCGTACTCCTCTGGGACCCTTAGCTTAATAGTGCGAGTAAGGTGAGGTCACACTTTCAGATCACTTTCTTTCCCTTCCTTCTTTCCAGAGAGTGTATGCTCAACAGAGAGAGATAGAGAAAAAGGGAGAACACACCCTTGGAGTGTGGTCACTCCACATCCCTTCTCCTTCATGTCTCCATCCTGCTGGGATTTTAGATGGGCATGCCTATGTGCCTGGTATATTTTTCAAGGCGCTGGGGCCAGTATTACAACCACTGTCAGAATTTGGAACCCAGCTCCGTTAACCACGAGGCAATGGGCTGGCCACCTCCAAATTATTTTCTACGTGTCAGCCCACTCAGTGTTCCAGACCTAGGCTGATTCCCAGAGAAAGGCAGATCATCATTTGGGGTCTTCGAGCATGAATGTCTGAGAGTATGAGAGTAGGCATGAAAGGCTCGTGGATCAATCATGACGACCCATCTCCGTCATGCTACACAGCTCCTTTTACATTTTCTCTAAAGGCTTTTTATTTGACTGTTTCTCCCTCCACCACATGCATCAAAGAAAGACAGGGATGAGGATCAAAAAAGTGTTAACATAGAGTGTTTCTGCCATAAGTAAAAAGGCAGAAACCTCACCTTGCATCTTCTGCAGTCCAGATATCCCCACCCTTTAGCTTTTCCCTATCACTGGGGGTGGCCAGATGTGTCAGGGGCAAGGCGGTGAGGGACGATGTTCTGCTACTGTGGAGGGGAGGAGGGTCAGGAGTCCACCCATCTCTTCCTCAGACTTTGTGAAAAAGCAAAGTGAGGCAGCTCTGGAAGACAAGGGAGGGCAAGCAGTCCCTAGCTGCTGATAGATTTCGGTTCATCATTGTTGATTTTGGACTAAAACCTGCTTTTCAGCCAAGCAGGAAGGCAGAGGTGAATTTATCAGATGTGATTTTTATCAGAACCCACCCTACCAGGCAGCCAGCCCTCACTGCAGGCCCCCCGTGCCTGTGATTGGCTCCGACACTTCCGGCAGAAAGGGCTCTTATTCCAAGAACCATCTTCTTTTTTAGACGGTATTGAGTTGGGACTGATTTTGATAGCCCGTTTCAGTCAAGAATCATAAAGTTATTGCACATTTAAAACCGTCGGTATGAGAATCATTCTCTCCCTCTTTTCTCTCTCTCATCATTTCACAGGGCTGCAAGGTTACAGAAAGGTCTAATCAATTGTCAAACTCTCTTTTATCACGGAGAAGGTGGTAAGGAAAAAAAAAAAAAAACTCTAACTGCCCTACTGTAGGGGGTTCTTTGACTACACAGCACCCTTTCCCACATACAATGCGGCTGTGATTAATGTCCTCCCACCTCAGACCTTGTTAAAACCTGTTCTCTCAAGCAGCCTGGTGGAGCACAGTGAGAGCAGGGCCGAGGCTGCATAAATCAACGTGTTCTCACAGCCCCCAGGATATCCATTATAGATGCCAGCTGGATGGCTGGAAGATAGAGAAAAATGAATATTGTATCCTGTGGCCTTTTGCCTCTAATGACCACTTTTCAACATTTTTGAAGGCATGATTAAATTTTGATAACTGGGGAAGTCACTCTGAGCAGGCTGAAATAGAGATAAATTGACGGAGGCTCTGACATCTCAGTGGAGAGCAGGCAACTAATTAGTGTGTGAAGCGCAGTCTGAAAGAGATGTAAAAGGGAGGCAGGTTTAATCAGAGGAGCTGCCGAGGTACAGGCAGAGTCGGGGATAATTGCGGCCTAGGTAGAAATCACAGGCTCAATGAGCGGCTTTTTCTGTCCGCTTGATTGGCAGCCGCTGACCTAGTGGCCGGCACCCTTGAACCCTTACAACAGTAACAGCCTTGTCAAAGCAATTTGCTCGCAGCTCTCCGTGACCAGTTATTCCAGCCGCCGAGCTGGGACACCCGATTTGAAAGGGCACTCTGCTCCCCGGCTTGGGGGAGCAGGGCGGAACAGTCTCATTATTTCCGCTGACTTTACTTTTGAACCCGGTGGCCCTTTCTCGCCCCCGACCCTCCACAGTCCACGGGCACTTAGGCATGCTCCCGGGACAGCTTCTGCAAAGACACCGTGTCAGGGCAATCTGGCTGTCCATTTGGGGAGTGGAGCATCCTGGGGCATGAGGAGCTGGACCCACGTGTCAGAGGCCAACTCCCAGGAGGACGTCAACCCCCAAGAGGATGTCTTCCTCTCTGGTTGCCTGCTCCTTCATGCTGCAGGGCAAGCTCCTGTGCTGGTCAGGGGTTTCCCCCTACCTTTCCCTGAGGGCTGGAAAGAAGGGGCCCCCAGACCAGGGCACAGGTGCATTCATTCCATGCTGTTCAGGGAACTGTGTAGCATTTTGTTTATTGCTAGCAGGGAGCTGCTGACTTAAATTCTGGTTAAGGGGATATTCTTTTTCTTACCCTGGAAGCTGCAGTGGCAACTAACACATGACTCCCCCCGCCACACACACACCTTATTATATTGTTTTTGGGGAAAAGGAAGCTGGAAAGAAGAAGGCATGATGGTGAGAGATAGGTGGGAAGCAGTAAAGGGATTGATGTATAGGGTATGTTTGTTTTTGTTTTTGTTTTTCTTTAATTGCCAGAGGGCACCTGTGTGAGAAGAGAGGGAATGACCAATGGGGTGTGGTCAAACAGCAATCCTTTTTTTTTTTCTGTTTCTCCATTCAGTATTTAGGAAATGTGTGCACACACTACTAAAGTGTCTTTCAAGTCACCACGGCCAGGATTCCAACCTCAGCCGTATGGGATCTGACTTCAGATGCACCGTGCTTAACCACTGTGTTCCGTTTGTTTTTCAGTTTATTTTTTCCCTGGGAGGGAGGGAGAGAGAACACCCCCAACAGGGTCCTGATGCTGCAATACACCCCCCCAGCTGCAGCCCTGGATCATGGACAAGCGCATGCCCAGTGTACTCAGCAACGTCTCAAAATACACACCCAGGACCCTCCCACACAGGTCAGCCTACCAGAGGGACCTGTTTTACTACCCGGCTACCACCTGTTTCTGGCTGTGTTCTTTCAAAGAAGGTGAATTAGTGTTCTTTTCCTCCCCCTCTTTCTCCTTTTTCTCCAGAAGCTCACCTTCTCTTTCTAAACTTACCAGTCACCTGGGTCTGGAATGATTCCAAAAGCCATGACACCTGATGTGATTTATGTTTGTCATGACAGCTTATGGGTCAAAGCCTATAGCTAGACCTTTTTTTTTCCCCTACTAATTATCTTTCTTTCTTTTTAAAACATGGCATTTTTCTCCCCTGTGAGAACAAGGCTTGGTTGTTACTCAGAGGACCTAATTACACACTTCAAATGCACCAGTCCTTCTGTATGTGCCATGTGACTTGGCCGCGTGGAGCCTCTGTGGCTTGTACCACATATGACTGCCTGCTTGGCAAGAACAGACGTGGCTTCGAATTGTTGCTCATTCTTCTGAGCACACCTACTTTACAGCACAGTGTGGGTGTCTGGGATGCACCGTTCTAACGTACAGTGTCTCCTTTCTGTGCCGTTCTCAGAGACGAGCTGCCCTAAATGAAGACTGGAGAATAACCTCCAGCTACCTGGCCTAGGGATTTGTAGGAATGGGAAAGGTTAGAGGCCACAGGTGCTCACATCTGAAACCGCATTTGGCTTCAGAGGGCCCAGTCCCTCAGAGACAGATACCTGTCATTGTCATTTTCAACATAGGGCTCCCATTGCTACAATAATAGCATGAAAATGTATTCTTCCTTCCCTTTCCGTATCTTAGTGGGGAAGCGCCATCAAGAATGATGGCAATAGGTGGCAAAAGGGTGGCAATATCTGGACTGCAGAAAGTCCCAAATCACAGAAAAATTATAAAGCATCATAATAAATAAGCTAGTAAGAAACCTCCAGAGGTGCCTTGGAAACACAAAGGAGTCTGAATTCTGCCTCACTAGCTGAGGAATGTCACTGTCCCCGTGTCCTTGAGAATGAGTGGGTATTTACCAGGAGAAGATGGAATAGGAGGGACTTCTCAGCAGAGGAAAGAGGCTGTACAAAGTCGTGACGGGGCGCCCCATTCTCTGTGAGCACCAGGGATAAAAGTGGCAGCCAGATTACAAGAGGTTCTGCAGGAGGTCAAGGCTATGCCTGCATCCATTTTACCACCACAGCCACGCAGTAACTGGCACACAGTAGGTGCTCAGTAAAAGTATATTTAATGAATGAATGGAAGAATAAATGAATGAAAAACTGCACAGTAACAGGGAGCCTTATAATGAGACTTTTTTAAAAATAAGGACTGTAACCCATAGATCATGGGGAAGGCAATATAGATACTAATGGCAAGAAGACCCAGAGGAGGGAGGACTGAAGCAGAAATGTTCCCTTAGGAAGATGAAGGAGGAGGCAGACTCAAGAGACAACTCTGAGGAGAACCCACATGCTCAAATGGATGTGGGAGAAAAGTAGAGAGGGATTGATCTCACCTCTACTGTGCATGGTTTGGAGAGGGTAGAAATGCGGGAGCCGGGGCTAACTACAGTGGCACACGCTGTGCAGGTCCTCTTCTGCACAGGCCGAGACCACATGGGAGGTCTAGGTTTCATGGGAGGTCTAGGTTCGATCCCTCGTCCAATCTAAAGGCGGAGTGTGGTGGTGATCCATGCCTATGGTCCCAGCCAAGGCAGAGACAGGAGACTCTCAACATGGTAAATACTTATCTTAAAACAGGAAGAAACAGCATGGCTCAGCCAGTGAGTTTGTAAAAACGAGCCAAAATAAAATATAAATGAGCAACTATACAGTCCAGTCAGAAAGTCACATACTGAGAAGGGAGGTGGGGAAAGCCCCAGTAAGACTTACCATCAGCCTCTCACCATAATAGTCTACTGTGGGCCTCTGGGTCTACATTCATCTCAGCTGGGCATCTCAGCCTTCATTGATGTGTGACGAAATGTTGATAAATACATGGAATTACCTTCTCTGAAATTTAAATTTTTAATTGATAGCGTGTGCACTTGTCAGAAAGAGAGAGAGAGAGAGCCCCCCCAAATAGAGCAAAATAGTGACCCTCAGTGAGGTATGGTCATGATGCAATCCTTTTTTCTCTATTTCTTTATCTTGTCAGGACTTGGGCATGATTGCACACATACCTATTGTATTTTTCAAGCCACCGGAGATTGTATTTTTTTTAAAGAATTATTTATGTAATTAATTCCACTTGTCATTATCATTACTATTATTATTAAATTTGACCTGAGAGACACAGACAGAGAAAGGGAAAGTGAGAAAGCAAGCCACCAGGTCCAGGACTAGAACGGACATCGGCCGTGTGGGAATCCAGCTCCTTTAACCCCCATGCCACCTGCCGGCCCCCTGGAGATTGTATTTGAACAATCATTGGTCATGTGGGATTCAGCTCTGAGCTACAGAGTTGGTCCTTATCCAAGTTCTAATGCCATTACTATGATGTCTGTTCTGTGAGGTGAAAGTGTTGAGTTAGATTGTCATTGGATTAGGTAGATACTGTGGAGTGGGGCATAATTTATTGAAAGTAATAGAAAGATGAATAGCATCTGATACTAAAGAATATGGTACCTGTATTACCACATTTATTTATTTAAAATATATTGCTTACCATATATCAGGCATTCATTTCAGAATTGTACAAATATTAATTATTCTTTCTAATACCCACAAGGAAGATGTCATAATTACATATATTTTATAGATATAAAATGAAGAACAGAATGGATAATATTCTTCCATGAGTCACCAAGCTACTAAGCAAAGGAGTTCAAATTTGAACCCTTGTTGCCCCTGCCTAAGGACTTTGGAGTTATCTAATGGTGAAGCAGGAGAGATTCTGGAGTCAGACTACCTGAGTTCAAAATAGCACTACTAGTAATGTGGCCTTGGGAAAGTTACACCTTACTTTGCCTCTCTGTGTCTCAGTTTCCTCAACTGTAAAGTGGTGATAATAATACTCCATGCCTTAGAGGGTTCTTCCAAGGTTGAATTGATGCATTGCCTCCAATACTTAACTCCTTTAATCATTAGTCTGCCAATAGCACCCGGGAAACCAATTTACCTCCCCTCTCCACAAATATATCTTTTTTTGGTGTGTGTTTCTGTAATAGCTGTATAAATTATTAATTCAGCAAAGACATGGTATTTAGGGGTGGAGGCCCATGACTTATTCCTTGGTGAGAGCCTGTATGTAAATAAAGTGGACATTCAAATGGAAATTTTCACCTGCCATACTCCTTTCCAACTATGCTCATAGTATTCATTATTTCAATAACAAACAACAAACAGAAAATTATCAATATAGAAGGCATTTGTAAAGTGCCAGTGCAGCTTTAATCTCCTAGTTTTCAGAAAATCTAGCACTATTCCATGAAAAATAGCACAGTATGTCTTCTGATGATAGTAAGACTATAAGTTGGTATTATTTTACTTATGTTATTTCCTAGTTGTATTTCACAACATGCAGAAAATCAGAAAAAGCATAATCCTCTGACATGCTTCACCATTAGTTTATACATGATGACTTATATTTTCCCTTTTTTGTAGTTAAAGTTGCCCCAGCATCATACCTGAAGGAGGGCAATGGGAAATATTGTATCACTGGCATTGTATAGAATTATAAGAATACGGTAAGTAATAAAAAAAGATAACTTTTAGTTGCTGTTATTACTTCAGTCCTCTACAATCTTGCATAGGGGCTCTGCCCTTGACATACCACTAACATATATAAATCATAGATGTACAGTCGATTAACTTTACATATGTACACACATGCAGATCACCATGCAAACCAAGAAGTAGGACATTGCTAACATTTCAGAAGGTTCCTTAATAACCTTCTCTATCAATCCAGCTGAAAGATAAGTCCTCCTCTGACTTCTGTCAACATAGATTGGTCTTATATGTCCCCTCTCCTACCACCGTTGAGGGTATGTGTGCTTGCTGAAAAGCAACAGAGAGAAGGAGGGGGAGAGAGAGAGAGACAAAAAGTGAGGAAGCACCCTTACCCTCCCGCATGGGCAATGTCTCCCTCCTTTCAGGATTTTAGGCATCCATGCACAGACATCTGGTATATTTTTTTCAAGTTACTGGGAATGGGACTTGAACTGTGCAGTGGGCTATGTGGGATCCAGTTGCCTTAACTACCATGTCTCTGGCAAGCCCAATCTTGCATGTTCTTAAATGTTTTAAATGGAATTACATAGTCTATACTCTTTTGAGTCCTGCTCTGCCTAAGTTATATACATGAAAACTATCTAAATTGTTGCACATGGCAGTAGAGAGTGTTTTATTTTTCTGCTGTGTGGTATTATTTATATGACCATCCAGTAATTTATTTACCCATTCAGACACTGGTGAATATTGAGTTGTTTCCATTGTTTTGAATACTATGAATGAAGCATCTGTGAATGTTCTTGTACAGAATATGTAGCCTTTTTTGGGGGGGAGGGATATACACAGGGTGGAATATATATTCTTGGGGTGCAGGGAATGGGGCATAGGCTTAGCTTTGGTAGGTACTATGTTTTCCAAAATGTTGTGCCACTATGGCCACTTTTATTTCTATACTTATTTATTTTAATAATATTTTAAAAAAACAATCCTGCCATTGAATGAAATAAAATGTATCACTCTTATTTTATAAACAAAGAAACTGGTTCTAGAAAAGGTTTAATGTTTGCACGTATCACACAGTTAGAGAATGCCATAACGGGAGTGAGGCTTTGGAATTCAAGGGCAGAAATTACCTTGTTATACCTTCCTTATATAACAACTGCTTTAAAAACATTGAGTTATCTGTAAGCAGAAAAGGTACTTGCAAAGCATTCACTGGGACAAAAACAGGAAGAAAAAAATCTCTAATTCAGGCCAAAAAAAAAAAAATGTGCATTTTCCACTTCTGCCAAGGAACTTGCTGGCAGAGAGCAAAATGCCTGTCGGACATGGAGGCTGGCATGATTCCCAGAATAACCAGCCATACCTTGTTTGGCACCACACATTCAAGATTTTATGTGCCATAGAGCCAAGGCATGGCATTCCTTTTTTACAGGTCCTCTTGCATTCATCACTAAAGCTTTCTTTTCATTCAAGATGATAGCCTAGACCTTCTCTAAGCAAAGCAAGGTCTGGGAACCCGCCATGAGGCATCACTGGGAGCTTGCAACAAATGCAAAATCTCTGATCCCACTCCAGATCTTCAGTTTTCTGCATTTCCACAAGATTTTCAGGCACTTCCGATGCTCATCAAATTTTGAGAAGCGCTGACTTGTACATTTAGAGATTAGAAGCCACTTTATCCCGCTTCAGAGTATTTGGGAATGTGAGTTTTCATCTTCTGAGTCTCAATTTCCCAATCTGAACAATGGGATAAACCATGCATACTTCACAAGGTTGTAATAAGAATTAAAATGGAAATAAAACATGTACATTTCCAGACAAATGCGTGGTGATCAGTCAAATGATAGGTGCTACACTTAGAAGCATATTTAACTTCCTCAGTGCTGAAATGCAAGCCTTTACTTATGTACACACTGTGACCAGCACCTAGCCCTCCCCATACCTGCTTCAGACTGCAAAGGAGTTAAGTGTTTGTAAATATCAGGTGGGACTTGGAGTTGTGTCTACAAGTCATCCAAGCATGAGGCCCAAGTTTTAGGCCTACTTTGCTGATGGCTGCCTGCAAGCCACAGAACTTCACCTAAAAAATGAAAAGCTGCAGCCATGGAATAAAATGAGCAAAACACATGCCAGGATAATAAGTAGGTTTTCCAGGAAAAGTTTTTACTTAATAGGACAGAGACATCCATGTGAGAGAAGGAGGGGCAGAAAGGGTTGGGAGATGAGAGATGTGACATGTCAGAAAGGCTGGATGTATAAATATTGCTCATAAGCAAATTAGGCGTTTTAAAAAATAGGCAAGGAAAGGTCTTCCCAGCTGAGCTGTCCTGAAAAATGAGATGTCCTTGAAGTACAAGTTAGTGTGTTTTTTGTGGTTGAATAGGTAAAATATGTTTGATTGGACAAATGTCTTTAGCAATGATAATTACATGGGCACCTAAAACATTACCTGCCTGGTCATTTTCTACAGGGTTAATATTAGTAGAATACAAGTTTTATTGAATGACCTTTTCTCTCTTTTCCTGGTACTAGTTTTCACTGCGTGATTTCTGACTTTGGTGTCAAATTCTACAGAAAAGCCTTTTAGAAGGTATGGGTGTTAAAAACAGCCCCAATCAGTTTTTACCGGGCCAGTCGCAGTGATGACTTAATTGCTACCTTGGTGAAAAGGCTGTGATCCTTATGCTAAATTATTTAAAAAATAGCTTTTAATGTAAGTTTTCAGAATCCTGTCCAGTCTCTTGGCATTTGAAATAGTACCAACAATTCAAGTGCAGCAATGCTTAAGAATGGCAAGTTCACGGTTGATTTGAAATACAGGATTGCAACAGCTCGGTGGAGCTGGGGAGTAGAGAGGGTAGTTCAGGCAAAGGGAAATACAGACTATGTACATAATGAGGGCAATCAATCCAGCTTGGTAGCCAGCAAGCAACCATCGTGTTTAAAATGGAGTATTGTACCTCCTGTCATGGTGACATATTCAATTAAGTGAGATCCTATTATTATTTCTCACCCCATGTGATTTAACAAAAACATTATTGAAACTAGGAGAAGTCATTCTCCACACAAGCAAAAGGAAATTCTTTGATTGGAATTATAATGATGTCTTTCACAATCTTTGACAGGTAAATTATGAACAGTTTGCAGCAAAACTTTGGAGTGTAATATTAATTTGAAATAAGTTCAGACCATCTATCAGGCTTTTATTTGTATAAATGAGTGTTGAACTATTGGAAAGGAAGGAAATGATTTCTTCCTTCTTTAAAGGCAATGGTTCTAGTATTAATCTCTTAGACAGTGATAATAAATATAAGGTAGTGAGGGTCAGATCAGGACATGGTACTACCTGGAAAGAGACCTTTATGAGTAACTTTTCTCCTTAGTCTTTTCTTTTTAACTAGAATTCTAGCTCCTCTAACACTTTCAAGGTGGGGAAGACGATGTTCACTTATTGTGTACATCATTTTCCAAGTACAACTGATTTAACTGATATTAGTTTCTAAACAACTAATCAATGATTCTGCTTAAACATAGAGAAGATAGTTCACAGTATTGCTGTCCCAAACTTGAAAGATTTTGAATTTTAGTTCCTAGAAACAAATAAACAAAAAGCCCAACAATGCAAACAGCAATATCAAAACTTGAAGACAGACAATGAACATATTTTTCACAGAAAAGATGGGCCTAAAGTCAATGACTTTGAATGTACCATTTCTAGTTCCTGCCTTACAAAGTTAAGAAGCTCAGACTTCTCCCAAGGGTTTCTTATCTAGAGACAATACATGGAAAGTGTAATGTTAGTGTCACCGTACCTATTACTCATTGAAATGAGTCACTGAACAAATTTAAAATGAGATTCATTGGAACCTTAACAATGTTTTAGTAAGTTTCAACATTGAACAATATAGAGAAAGAATGAATAAATGTTATATCCAGTAGAATGGTGAACATATGTGCCATTTTAAAACATGGGGGATCCCTAGGGACTTTAAATAGTTACAGATTCATAAAGATAGGGAGCATTTACTGTCATGTAATCCAGCCTTAAAACCCCCAAAATTTTATTGCTCAATTCTTCTTGAACCCATGAAATACCAGGAAACTCAGGAAGCCTATTTGCTTTTAAATATATTTGAATTTTTACAATAATCTAATGTTGAACCAACCACTCTCTCTGTTGACTTATGTTATGGTCATGGATCTCCCTGTAGGGTCACGTTGATACATTTTGGTTCGTCCCTCTGCTCAGGACATAATTGTAAATGATTCTATAGATATAAAAATTTCTATGTGGCCCCAAAGTCTTTCTCCTCTCTGCTTCAAGTAATCCATACAGTCATTTAGTGATGTACTCACTCATACATTTACCAGTGCATATACAATATGACATGCCACAAACCTTATCAGACACAAGAAATACAGTATCAAGTGTATGCAATAACACTGGAATGGACTCACAATGATTTAGAATTTCCCGTATATCAGGCATCATTATTGGTATTGTATATGCACTATGTCATTTAAGTTTCATAGTAGCCTTATGAGCAAATTACAATTCTACCTGTTGTACAGATGTAAAATCTGAGGCTAGGAGATATCAAGTATTTTGTCTCTAAATCCACACATTTGTAAGAGAGAAGCAGGAATTTGAACTTATATTTCCTAGAACCTATAGTATGTACTCCTAAGCATTCAGTTGTGATGTCCATAGTCTAAGTTGGGTGATAGAAATGCAGACAATTACAGTATAACTTAATATGCACTAAGTTATAATGGAAATAATACAGGAAACAGGAAAAGATGTTCTCAGATCTAACTGCACGTTTCAAGAGCAGACAGTTCTCTGAAGGATGCACCCTTGAAGAATGAGTATGGCAGCCAGAGAGGAACAAATAATGCACATAATAGATGAGCATGAAAATTTAAGGTAATGATACTAATGGAGTAAAAGGTACAGGAAAGAATGGCTAGAGATGTCAGGAAATCATTAGGAAACTAGAAAGTGCAATTCATTTGGAGACCTGCAAACACCCAGAAAGTGAGAAAGTGATCTTTAGAAAGCTAAGAGGAACCATTAATAGGAAGTTACTAATTAGCTCTGCATTTTGCAAGGTTATTTCTTGCAACATTTTCAAAGTTGAATTGGAGAAGACTTAGACTGGAGACTTGGAAAACAATCTAAAGGGAAAAAGGAACAAAATAATACTCTTAGTCCATCTACAAATACAAGGGGTCTTCAAAAATGTTCAGGTAAAAATGAGTATTGTTAAAAAAAAATGCATGAATTTTGGAATCAACAGATGGTGTAATGGTTATGTCACTGAACTCCTGGTAGTCGACTGCTGTTTGAGTCTCAGACCTGGTGGCTTGAAACTAACGCTGAGTGCATGTGTGCCCAAAATCCTGAGAGGAGACTGGAGAAGAAGGTATTGCAGCATGGCCATCCCCCCTTGTGGGTGATTTCTCACTTTCTGTCTCTCTGCTTTTCTCTGTCTCTCTGGTAAGTGCACATGCCTTATAGCAAAAATCACTTTCTAAAAAAAAAAAAAAAAAAAAAACATGGTTTTTAAAATTGTTTGCACAAATTTTAATTCTCTTTTTTTAAATCACGCTGAGTGCATGTGTGCCCAAAATCCTGAGAGGAGACTGGAGAAGAAGGTATTGCAGCATGGCCATCCCCCCTTGTGGGTGATTTCTCACTTTCTGTCTCTCTGCTTTTCTCTGTCTCTCTGGTAAGTGCACATGCCTTATAGCAAAAATCACTTTCTAAAAAAAAAAAAAAAAAAGCATGGATTTTAAAATTGTTTGCATCAATTTTAATTCCATTTTTTTCATAAACTTGATAAAGTCTCCTCATTACTATACCCATAGGAGGAAATATTTCCCCTTCCCCATAGGTGTATTAAAATCAGCACAGAATACAGTGGGGAGACAAGATAGCACTATGGATCTTGGACCATTGATGTTTAGGCTTGTTTGTCCTTATCTTTCCAAATCGTGCTCCTAATTTTATGAGGCAAGGAGTTTGGTATTCTAAATGCATTGCCTACCTTTGTTGCTGGACAGCATGGCTGGCCAACTTGGTTGCTCAGCAGCTATTAATGGATATTTTCTGTTTCATCAGAGCCTTGCTGTGTTGGCTACCCCTTGTGTATTATCAACTGTCCCCCCCCCCTTTTTTCCCCTACCAATTAAGCCCCAAAGATAACAGGAGAAAACTAATATGTGATTCAATAGAATGTTTGCAATATTTAAAAGGTCTAATATTAAGGGCTATATTGGGTTATCGAGCATTCAATTAAAGAGCCTCAAGTGTTTAATTTAGGATTTTCCATAGGACAGGTATTGTTTGTTAATTAGTTAATTAAATAACAAATGATTATTGAAAACATGCATTAGGATTAAGCAAGCTGCAAGAGAGATAAAGATATCTCCAAGGCAATTAGCTCACTGTAATTTTAATGATAAATGTGTAATTAGACTCTTATTCTAAAGAGATTGTTTGGAATGGTTTTCCCAAGCATTAAACAGGCATGTAACAAGATATTTACTTATATAACAAGCAAAATATAATTCTAATTCTTATTAAGCATTAGCCAGCATGTTCAAATGATACCTAATTTGCTAAAAGCAAAAATTTTACAAGTATTAGTACTTATAAAAATATAATCCATTAAAAGCTTGTGTAACTAACTTAATGATATTACAACTAGATTTATCCCCGAGCCTGTTTATTTCACTTCCTACACAATTATCTGAGACTTTCAAATGTATTATGACTTAACAGCCAGCATTTATACATTTATGTAGTCAAAATATGAGGTGATTACTATTGCATCACAAAATGAATCCATTTGCAAAGAATGAAGTAGATTTCTTTTTAAATGTTCAGAACCTACCACAGTTCCTGGCATGTGGCATCCCATAAATGCCTATTACATTGATTTGGATGAACAGAATCAGGAAATCTAGAGATTTCTTAAGACATCTAATTCTGTTTATCCCATTTTATCACAGTCCCCTGACTGCCAGGCCTGCATATGCTGCTCTTCTGTGCCCCTTCTGTCACTAGCCCGCAGCCTGGGTGAAAGTGGATGGAGAAATTTTATCTCCAGAGGACGAGCGTGGGTTGCAGATGCTGTGGGAAGTATAATAGTGATCATACTCATAATAAATACCAGCAAACGCTCCTCAGTGCTTAGTGTTTGTCGGAAACTGAGAGCAGCTCTTTCCATTGTTAATGACGTTATGGATGTTAGATATTCCTATAAAGTAGATCCTACTCTTTTCTTTGTATTTTGAAGAGGGAAACTGAGGCTTAGAACAGTTTCATACTTCTGTCATGGTCACGTGGTCGATAAGTAGACCCAGAATACAGTCCTAGATAACCTGAAGGCAGAGTCCATTCTTGCCTTAGGCTGGGTTTCCTTGAAGCAGATCCTGAGACAGAGTTACTGTGCAACTGGTTTATGAGTGCTGGCTCTCAGGAGTCGGAAAGGGACTGAGCCAAGCAAGGCAGAGCATGGAGGCAAAGATACGTGTTCAGTTCAAGTCTGGTCTCAGTTTGATCCCGCAAGAAGCGCTGGAGTGTAAGTAACAGCGCTGGAATGTGAGTAACAGCACTGAGTAGTCCAATCTTGAGGCATGAGGGCAGTCCTTGTACCTCAGAATCTGCCTCTTGTGAGTTGTCAGCTTCTTCTGGGGAAACAGCATAACCTCACAGATATGCTCTGAAGACCAGTTTCCAGGGAAATTTTCTGAGCTGTTTCAGCCATCCCTCACAAAAACAAGGTGGATAAACGTACCAGCTAGATTAAGTAAATCAGGACAGAGCACCAGGAACATCTGCTTCAGAACCTGTTTCTCTAATGGTTCTCTCAACTGCTGAGCTACCGTGAAGAACATAGCAGTTTTGTCAAGTAGACTAAATTTTTATCCTGTTCTGCCTTTTCCTAATTTAATGACTTTAAGAAAATTGCTTAAATGTTCAAAGTCTCAATATTATCATCTACAAAATGGAAGCCTTAATATTACTATTGTTTTGGTCAGAGTTCTCCAGACAGAAACTATAGGGTATAGAGAGATGACAGATGATAGATAGATAGGTAGATAGATAGATAGATAGATAGATAGATAGATAGATAGATAGAGTTACATGACAGATTTATTAGGGAAATTGGTTCACATGCCTGTGAATGCTGAGAAGTCTCACAAAAGGCCAACTACAAGTTGGAGATACTGGGATGCCAGTAGCTTGGCTCAGTACAAGACTGATGATTTCAGAGCCAGGGAAACCAATGGTGTAACGCTCAGTCTGAGGTTAAAGGCCTAAGAAATTGGGAGGCCACCAGTGTAAGTTCTGGAATCCAAAAGCTAAAGAATTTGGAGTTCCAATGTCCAAGGACAGGAGAAGGAAAGTGTATCCCAGTTCCAGGAGAGAGAAAAAATTGCCCTTTGGTTCTTCCAGGGCTCCTAGCTGGTTGGAAGGTGCTCACCCACACATTCAGGGTAGATCTTCCCCAACTCAGTCCACTGATTCACATGCCAATCTTCTCTGAAAACATCCTCACAGACACACATAGAAATAATCCTTTATCAGTTCTCTATGTAATCATTAATCCAGTCAAATTGACACCTAAAATTAACCATCACGACTAGTCTTAAGGGATTGCTATAATGACCAAATGAGAATGTACATGAATACATTTTCTAAACTAAAATGAAACACGAAAGTTTGTGCTGGTGTCATTGCCATGTCTGACTTCCCAGCCTCAAGGACAGCCAGTGGCTGGTGGCCCACCCATAGAGCAATGGAAGTCCTGCTCTGGATGACAAGTTTGATTAAAGATGGCGTACGCACAGG
>NW_006159617.1:5973142-6006887 GCF_000334495.1 Tupaia belangeri chinensis | reverse complement strand
GTGATATAGAAAGAGGGAAAGAAAAGGACGGGGATGAACTGAACTTGAAAGAAAGATGATTTCGTCTAGACCATCCAGACTCTTTCATGATTCCTACTAAATAGCGATAAACCTAGTTAACATTGGTAAAAACTAAGAGTCAGAAAAATTAATCTATCCAGTTCCACAAGCTGTGAATGGCAGATCTATGACTCTGAAGTCATTCGAAATATCATTTTTCAGTGTTTATTTTCCATTTTATAAAACACTGCATTTCTGCCTTCAGTATTGAAAGCCTATAATTTTTACCAAAATGATCCCATTTTCTTGACCCTCAAGAATAATGCTCCTTGTCCTATTTCAAAAACTCCCCATCCCTAACATCTGAGACTTGGCATTCATTATTAATTCTTGACTGCAATGAATAATCAAAAATTCTGAATGAAATAGAAAGAACCATTTCTGGTTCTGATTTCTGCTGGAAACCAGCTCTTACCCCCAACAGGCATTTGGAGCCTCATACTAAACTTCTACAGGCAACAAGCTTATCATAAGAACTGAACAAAGCTGGGCTTCTGTTAGCAAGAATGGAGAGGAGAATAGATGATGGAGAGGCAACCAGGAAAGTGCACTGTAGAATTACAAAGATGGTATTATATTTTAATCCTCTTATTAATTGGTAGAATACTTAGGAGAATGTAAATTCTCTTTTTTATCTATATATTTTTAAATGTTATTTATTTTTATTTATTTATTTTTGTGATTTCTTGTAGATTGTGCACTCACAGGAGAGAGCGAGAACATGAGAAAGCAAGCTGCCAGGTCTAGGACTCGAACTGCAGTCAGCCATGTGGGAGTCCAGTGCCTTAACCAGCATGCCACTTGCTGACCCCAAGTTCTTTTTTTTTTTTTTTTTTAATCTTTTTGAGGCCAGCAGTTAGCATAATGGCTATGTCGCTGGACTCCCACGTAGTTGACCATGGTTTGTGTCCTGGACCCAGTGACTTAAAACTCATGCCGGGTGCGTGTGCATGCGTGCCCAAGATCCCGAGAGGAGAATGGAGGAGAAGGGATTGTGGTGTGGCCATCCCCCCTGGGGGGTGATTTCTTTCTTTCTGTCTCTCTGTCTCTTTCTGTCTGTCTGGCGAGCACATGTACCCTATAGCAAAAACCTCTCCCCCCCAAAAAAAGTAAAAATAATATGTATATATGTATATAATATATATATTTTTAATTGTCAGAAGGCATGTGCACTCTCCAGAAAGAGAGAGAGAGAGCATTCCTTTCAATGGTATGTGGTCACATCACAATTTCCCCTCCTCCATTTATACTTCCTTTTGGGATTTTGGGCACAACACATGCACTCAGTATGTTTTTCAAGCCACTGTGTTTGGGATTTGAACCCTGGTCAACCACATGGGATCTGGTTCTCTTAAGCACTAGGCTATCAGGCCACTACCCAGTCCATTCTCTTTTATTGCAGGCATGAGAATAGAGCAAGACAGGTGGGCAGCCTTAGCTAGTTGTGGGAGAAGTATTATGTTCTACTTAAGTAGCCCACACTTCATTGCAGGCCCCTGGTAATAGCACAGAGATTTGCAGAAGTAAATTTAGGCTTGAGGCAGATTCAGTTATTGGGTTTTGTCATTGGGTTTTGCCGTGAGACTTGAGAACAATCAATTGTCCTCAATATTTCATCATGTCACCCAGGACATCTACTTGTTGGTCTTACAGAAGACTTTGTGAAGACACAGAATGAGGAAATTTCCAGGTGCTTTGAGTGTTTCCACAGTCTTTATGTGAAAACTTGTAATGAAACAGACATTATGCAAAGATACCTGCACAGAATGAAGGGTTATTTGTAAGCATGTATATGCCCTTTGAAATGAAGTAACATGAGGAACAATGTTTTGTGAAATTCGTTATACAATGTGCTTGGATATTATGATGAGTGTGATGAATGCTTAGAAGGGAGAGGATCAACCATCAATGCCCTGGGATTAATGACCAATAGACTCTCTCTAAGAGGTACAATATTTCCTTTTACATGATAGTGTGGAAATCATGGGCTATCTGTCCATTTTAAGGCCACTGTTTTAACAAAGCACTGGATATTACATATCTCAGGACTCAGACTCTCTCTGTATCAAGGAAACATCCTTAGCATAAGAAATATGTTAAAGGGTCAGTTGATGGCATTGTGGTTAAGGCAGCTGGACCCCATATGACCAGCTGTACAGATTTAGTCCTGGGACCTGGTGGGTTGAGAAACGTACCAAATGTGTATGTGTGTGTGCCCAAAATGCTGAGAGCAGAATGGAGGAGAAAGGATTGTGGTGTGGTCATCTCCTCTGGGGAAGTGCTTTCTCACTTCCCCTCTCATTCTCTCTCTATATCTGGAGAGCACACACACCCTATAGCAATTTTTTTTAAAAAAAATATTAGAATTAGAGTTTGGTTTTAGAGTTATTTAAGTCATGATGCATGATTTTGGGAAAAAAATGAAATAAAGGATATTTTGACCTTGAACAAATTTCCTTATTTTCTACTACACAACTGGCTTAATTATTTTTAAAATTTTATCCTATTAAAGTGTTTTCATCCAGAGATATTGCCATACTTATATTGATGGCAATGCTTATTTTAATTTTTTCAAAGCATACTTAACTGACTCTCTAAGCCAAAATTTTAGTTTAGCAGATTTAAATGAACTGTCCTTTAAAGCATTTGTAAAAATCTCTTCTCTCCCAAAGTCAAAATGTTCTGCATAAACAGTAAAACAAAATGGAAATATGGTCTATTAAACAAACAACAGTGATAGATTCAATATTTCATAATATCACTCTTTGCTTAATAGGCTGCAAGCAACTTTAAAAAATCAGAAATTGTTCTCTAATTATTTCCATTAATTGCTCAAATCTGAGCTTTCTCATGATGTTGGTTATGAACAGTGAAAGTAAATCAAGTGATACTAACAATAATTTTCAATTAAAAAACATAAGCTAGCAAATGAGCTGCTGACTCGGTCCAGTTATTTGAGGCTACACGCTCTCTTTCCATTAACACAAGAACTAGTTAAGTAAATGGGTGAAATTTTATTCTGGAACATACAGCAAACTTTCCCCAAATCCAAAACCATTCCAGGTAATCTTTAAGTACTCATTATTTCGGCTCAGTCTCCTTGTTCCTTTGTTCTTTCCTTTCGTGGTCTCACCACTTTTTATTTTGGTGTGATTTGGGGCTCTGTGGGGGGAAACAAAGGGAGGTGAGGAAAAGGGAGGAAGCTCGAATCAGCAAACCAGGCATTTCCAAACTGCACACGTCAAAACTTAGGAGCAGGCAAGTCCTCTGGGAATGAATATTGAGTATTACCGTCCAATAAGATTGTCATTATTTTACTTAAAAAAGGAGAAAAAGAGGCAGGAAAAACAGTATGAATGTTAATGAGCATTTACTTTTTAGACTTTAGTTTTTCAAGAGCTTCTGGTTTAATGTATACCTGCTTCAGAAATTTCAAATAAGGGGAAAGGTCCATGAAGACACTTTGTACCAAGGCATAATAGCCGATGACTATAGGCTCAAAAAGAATGTTGATTTCAGCTTACTGTAATACCAAGCCTACTAACTTTAGACACGGGGGTAGACATTTTCATTTTAACTTTCTGTATTATTGCATCATCTAGAAATGCCCTTAAATATATTTCTCAATATTAGATGCAGTTTTATATTATTTATAATTATAAATTTTATATTATTATTATTTTATATTGTATTTTATAATATAATTAGCATTTTATATTAATTACTTAACATAAAATCTGGTATGCATATGAAATAATAAAAAGGAGGTGCCAAAATGATGATGATACTGATATATTAATAAATGCTTTGCTTATTGGAAGGGAGGGGGAAAATGTCCCCTCTTTACTTTCCTAGTTACTCAACTTTGAACAATCCTATTTGATATATTTTATAATAAAAAGAAGTAGAAAAACCAAATACTTATAGATATCTGGAGAATAAAGTTTAAAGTTTAGAAGAGCCACATCTTAGCTATTTATGAATTAGTTCACAGAAAAGAAGAGCCAACATCTGGCAGAATATTCAGGGAACATAAAAACCATAGTAGGTTAAATAGTCCTGGGGATGATTTGATGACACTATCCTGTTTTCCTCTTTCATCAAAGATATTGCTGTTGCAGAAACAAGACTACTGGAATTCTGAATTCGTGTTCTGAGCTCTATCAAGGAATCTCACCTTGGCTCAGTATTGGGTCCCCCGAGTGACGAAAACTCAGAGACTCAGTTCTGATACCTTAATGATGTCACTCCACTTAGTTCAGAACAACACGCTTGTCAGATGATCTTGATCTGTAAAATGCCTGGTTCCAGAATAACATTCTAATCCCATTTTTTTCTCCCTATGGGCATATGTGCTTGCCAGGCAGCGAGCAAGAGAACACGAGAAAGCCCTCCCCAGAGAAATGGTCATGCTGCAATCCCTTCTTCTCCGTTCTGGACACACATGCACATGTGGCCAATGGGTTTTTCAAGCTACTGGGTCTGGAACTCAAACTGTGCCCTTGGCCCTGTGGGATCTAGTGCCTTACACTCCACACCACCTGCTGGGCCCCTAATTCCCATTTAATACTGCTTTTCTTTTGTCTAGACTCCTTAGGATAATACGTTTCTTGAAAGATGGTCCCTGGAGCTGGTTGAGCCTCATTGTACTCCGTGTGGGCAAATGTGTGTCTTCATCGCCCTTTACCTCAACTGTAGCGCCACAGCCTCTCCATTTCAGCATATTTCCCAAGCAAGCCTGGATCCTACCCAAAATCCTCTTTTCAGTGCCAAAAGATTGGAAAAGTCAAGCATTTCCATCCCAGCCCCCCAAATCGTTTCTGCCACATATTTATTATATGTAATTCTATCCTGAAAAATGAAAACGGAAAAGGAAAAAAAAAGAGACATGCAGTCACTACGTAACGAGCACATATTATAAACAGCAATCCAAGAGTGGTGTTATTTTCAACCAAGACACGTGCTTTGAGCTTCATGGTTTAACATGTAATTTATCTCCCACATTTAGAGATCATCCATTTTGATGATTAAATGGCAAATCGTCTATTGTGCTTAGCTGGAAGAAGAAAAGAAACTTGCATTCAATATTCTAAAAGCACAACTGACTATTTGGTCTGTAAGGCCATGTGGACCACTGAGTACGTGCACAGTTTAAAAAATCGTATCCTCTGAAATCTTAGTGGAAAATGTCAGCGTCGAGCTGCAATGAGCCTCCTCTGAACCTAAGAAAGCCCCCAACCTCACTAATAAAACTTTCAGATTTTTTGATGGAATGCCATTTGAAATTACCCTCATCACGTTAACGTGCAATGGGTAGCATGCAGTCGGGCTGCCTCTCGACATGACCCTATTAGAGATTGCCACTTGTGAGGAAATCTATTCAAAAGCAGAGGCTGTATTAAGCTGGATACCAGGTCAAATGACACTATTTGGGGGAAAAATGGAGAGGTACTTCAGTCTAATGATTTGTGAAAAGTTAAGTAACAACAAATTCCATGAATATGAAATGGTGGAAAGAATGCTCTCATCACTGCTTTTATCCCTCAGCCCTCTCCACAGATGGTAGCCGTGAGGAATTAGAAATGGCACCTGCTGGTGTGCCTGTCTCGCTCTGAAATGAAGCTTTTTAACATTGTGATTTTAGAGCATGTAAGATGGAAAGGGAAGATATCAGTTAGGGGTTCTCAAAGTTCTTTTTCGTCAAAGGAAAAGGTAGGCAGTGCGATAGGAGTATTCTGACATTTCCTCCCTATTTTTGCTTCCAAGACCCTTTGTATATTCATGTGGTTGGCTGTAGAGAACTTTGACAGTTTCAGTTGGGAGCTATGGAAATTTCAGGGAGAAGCCAATGTGGTTTTCTGCATTAATAAATAATGGAAATAGATCTGGGCTTCTACACTGGTTTATATCTGGTTTTCGGAATGTTCATTTTTATAAACTTTTACTGTAACCCAATGCATGTTAAGATAAGATAATAAAATATATAATGTAGAGCATTATATAACATAAGCAGAAATGTATGCATATGACGAACGTACAACTCATTGAATTTTTATAAACCGAACACACACACCCCCAGGTCAAAGCCTAAAATCAGGAAATAATAACTCATTCACCTCTCTTATGCCCTTTTCCTGCCTCTAACTGCTCTCCCGTCTTCCAGACCCATTGTGTCTTCTGTGTACTTTGCAAATATGAAATTATACTGTCTGTACTCTGTTGAGGCTGGCATCCTTTGCTTAACATCAGGTTTGTAAGATCCGCCCATGAGTTTTGTATTTCATTGTATTAATAATTCATACATCATCACTGTGGAATATTGTTCAGTTATGTTATCATGAGGTTTATCCATTCTTGATGGGAATCTTGGCTAGTTGTTTAGGGCTGCTACAAGGACCACTGTTTTGAACATTCTTGTATGGAACGTATGAAGAAACATACACACATACTTCTACTAGGCACATTCCTGGGAGTGGAATTTCTGAGTCATGGGGTATAGATAAGTTCATCCAAAGTAAATGTTGCCAAACAGATACCCAGAGTGATGTCTGTGTACACTCCTGAAATAGTAAATGAAGGCTTCAGTTGCTTATACCCTTACAACACCCAGTGAGTCCTTTCTTTTTACTTTGGTCATACAGGTGAGTGTGCTGCTGCTGGTGACCTTTGAGGTCCTTGGGGATATGGTTGTCTTGTTAGATTCAGTATTTAGAGCACTGAGCACAGTGAGGGAGCTTGGTTAGGCTTCAGATGACTTTCAGTCCTAACTGCAGACTGTGAGCAGAGCGACAGAGAGCAGGGGCAACAGAGAGGTCTGTATCGAGTCAGAAAGTCAAATCTCTAGGGAAAGGCACACTGTGGCTCTCTGTTAGGCTGCCCTGCAGTGGTCCTTGTTGAGTGTATGTCAATTCTAGAAGATCATTTACTAGGACATGTCTAGTGAAAGTTGTTTCAGACCACAAAAGCTTCCTCTTACTGTCCATATGTGTACAGATGTTGCTATTATAGTTAATTAAATCAGTGGTCCTCAACCTTCCCGGCATTCGGGACCAGCATCATCAAAGGCAATCATTCCATAGACGGCGTGTGCTATTGGTTCCAGGATGACCTAAGTGTACCATTCACCGTGCATCCCTTTTCCACAATGAGACCATCACACAACAATAGGGTTCGTGCTCCTGGGAGAATCCAATACCACTGCTTATCTGACAGAACATGCAGACCAGGCAGCAGGGTCAGTGATGGGGAGTGGCTGCAAACACAGATGAGGGCTCCCTTGCTCACCAGCCACCCACTCCCTGCTGTGTGGTCCAGCAGACCAGCATAGGTCAGTGGCTCAGTCTCCAACAGGTCATGGACTGGCATTGGTCCATGGCCTTGGGTTTGGGGACCCTTGAATTAAATTGTATAATATCTGAGCCAGCAGATGATATGGAAATTAAGGCACTGAAACCCACATGGCTGACTTTGGGGTTCTAGTCCCAGACCCAGTGGGTTGAAAATCACATTGGGTATGTGTGCCTAAACTCCCGAGAGGAGAATGGAGGAGCAGGGATTGTGGCATGGCCTTCCCCCTCCCCCCTGGGGGTGATTTCTCACTTTCTCTTTCCTCTCTCTCTTGCTCTGTTTCTCTGGCAAGTACACGTGCTCTATAGCAAAAACAAAAACAAAACAAAAGCAAAATTGTATAATATCAACCCAGGTGTGCAAAGAGCCTTTTTCTTTTTCTTTTCATTGGCCAGAGGTAATGTGTACTTGCCAGAGAGAGACAGAGAGCCAGATGGCGGAAGTGAGAGAAGCAGCACCCCTCAACAGAATGTAGTTACACCACAATCCCTTTAACTCATTTCTCCCTTCTTTTGGGATTTGGTCATGCACACACATGCAGCCAGCATGCTTTTCAAGCTACTGGGATCAGGATTTAAACCTCTGTTGGAGATGTGGGATCCAGCTTCCTTAATCAGGCCATAAGGCTGACCCAAAAGCCATTTTCTTTTCTATTTTATACTTGCTCTCATGTCATACACATTTTTGTTAGAAAACTATCTGTTCCATTCAAAGAAACTTATAGTTTTGGTTTAAAACTATGTCTCTTCCTGCAAATATTCAGTTACATTGAGAACTTGCCCCTCTGCTTCAGCTCTCCTCCTCTCTAGTGAGACCAGTTTCCCCAGGAGATATTGAAAGAATAGTGTCTGGTCGCTCCTTGGCAGCCTCTCAGTCCAGTAGTTTCCAGGACAGGATGGCTTCACGTGCCAGGACTCGTATGCTGTGGTTCCTGCCATGGCCCCCAGTTGTACGGCTCGTGTACTCTGTTTCTTATTGTTCCAGAACAAGGACTTTTCTAATGTACTGTAGAATCCTCAGAGCCCCCATATCAGTCCTTTGGAGGTCTGGGGTTGTCAGCTACCACCCTGGGTGTGTCTGGGGTGTGGGGGACATGGAACCTCCATTCAAGTGAAGCTGCTAGAGCGCTTTCCTCCATCATTCTCAAATTACTCCCCATGCCTTAGATTGCTTCAGCCCCATGAACATTTCCGGAATGTTCTCAGAGGCACCAAATCTACTAGGGTAGTTTTTAGGAAGCACAGCACTAACTCTGCTGCTCTGAGACCCCCAACCCCACATGGGCTATCTCTCATTCTGCCATCCTTCATTCATGAGTCTAACAGGACTTGGTACAGAGCTCATGCAGGCAGCTTTTTCAGCAAGCACCCGCCCCTTTATTCCAGTTTCTCTACCTGAGTCTTCTATCTTGTCTGCCCGTTCAACACATTTTTTCTTTTTGAGGCAAGAAGAGAGAATTACTTTGTTAATTATACATTTTTCTCTATGCTTTCAGTATGAACTCTCTGCTTCAGTCTTCTGAGATTGGTTATTGATACTTACATTGATCTTTGGAATATTTTTTTGTGAGAGGTTTTTGCTACAGGGTACGTGCACTCGCCAGAAAGAGAGAGACAGAGAGACAGAAAGCGAGAAATCACCCCCCAGGGGGGATGGCCACGCCACAATCCCTTCTTCTCCATTTTCCTCTTGGGATCTTGGGCACGCACGCAAACATGCCCAGTGTGAGTTTAAGCCACTGGGTCTAGGACTCGAACTGCAGTCGACTACATCGGAGTTCAGCGACATAGCCATTATGCTAACTGCTGGTCCCAGATCTTCGGGAATTCTGAGAAGTCATCTTTCCCCTTTTCCTTGAGAAAGCCCAGCTCTTGCCTGTCTGACACGTGTATCCTTCACACTTTATCTTCCTTGGTTTTAAGAAACGTATTCAGAAATTGAACTGACTTTTGGTTCTGGGTGCTATCTGCTTTTCTTCAGAGGGTGATGTCTCTGTCAAGCTACTGTTACTGCTTGGATGGTGGAAACAAAGAGATGAGTGTAGGAAATGGAAACACTTAGTTCTGTGTGAGAGCATCATCCCTATTACCTTATGTAGCTGCTTTTGGTGGATTTTACAGAAGGGGAAACTTAAAGAAATGAGAAGACTTGCTTGCTCAGGGGGCCTTTTAACATCACCACGTAATAATCTCTCATTTCATTTTTCTTAACATGCAAATAACAAGCAAGTTCACTAAGATGGTAGGTCTCTTCCCAAGAAGATAAATTATACATAAAATGAGAAGAGAAGTGAATATGTCATGTGTAAGAAATCTCTATGGAAGTTTTTTTTTTTGAGAGGTTTTTGCTATAGGGTGCATGCACTTCCCAGAGAGACAGAGAGAGAGACATAGAGACAGAAAGTGAGAAATCACCCCCTCAGGGGGGATGGCCATGCCGCAATCCCTTCTCCTCCATTCTCCTCTCGGGGTCTGGCGTCTTGGGCACACACGCATACGCCTGGCGTGAGTTTAAGCTGCCGGGTCCGAGACCCGAACCGCAGTTGACTACATGGGAATCCAGCAACAAAGCCATTACACTAAGTGCTGGTCCCTCTATGGAAATTTTTATTTTGCAAAGATTTTTGTTGTTGTTGTTGCTAGATCCCTAAGTGAGTAAGAATATCCTGGCTGGATGTTGCAGTTCCATCCCCAGGAGAGGGAAGGAAAACATTGAGCATTCCCTCTCTATCTCCTTGTTATGCCCAAAGCATGCCTTAAAAGTAGCCTCTTGTTTATACGTAGAGTCAAGCAAGTTAAATCAGCTTGAGTTTTCTGGTCTGTCTGTCTGAAGAAATTCTCCTCCAGCAGAAAGTTATAATGAAGGGCTAATAAAAACCATTTGATGGGTCACTTTTTCTATGTCCTAAAATTTCCATTTCACTGTGATCAAAGAATGAAAGTATGTCTGAGTATGTCTGGCCCAAGGGATGGCATTCTTGATTTTGATATTTCCTGTATCCGAGCTATGGATTAAACCCAGTTATTAACATAGCTTTTCTTACTTTGTAACTGGGAAGGCCCTTTTGATTTGGTGTCACAATAATTTCCTGTAGATATTTACCAGAAATAGGTTTCTCTCTCACGTAGCCCCAAGCTCTGTGTTCATTTACTCCTACATTCTCTCATTCATTGTATTTATTTTCAATACATTAAGTGAATGCATGAGAATCTAGAGATGAATAAAACATGTTCCCTGATCTTGAGGAGTTCACTGTCTGGTGCTAGACCCAGTCTTGTCAAAACACAGTGCAAGCAAGCGGCACCAGGGCTGGGCCAGATAGGCAACAATGAAGAGTGTTTTACATACTGCAGACAATTTACAATTTTTCATTTAAAAAACTACAGGAGGGGCCAACAGTTAGCATAATGGCTATGTCGCTGGACTTCCACATAGTCGACCGTGGTTCGCGTCCCAGACCCGGTGGCTTAAAACTTACACCGGGCGCGTGTGCATGCGTGCCCAAGATCCCGAGAGGAGAAAGGAGGAGAAGGGATTGTGGCGTGGCCATCCCCCCTGTGAGGTGATTTCTCGCTTTCTGTCTCTCTGTCTCTCTCTGTCTGTCTGGTGAGCGCACACGCCTTATAGCAAAAACCTCTAAAACAACCAACCAACCAACCAAACAAACCAAAACTACAGGAGTTGGACTGAGAAATAGAGTAGATATCCAAATTATGTACAGAGAGTGTATACTCATCAGGAAGCCGAAGGTTGTGGAATCCCTTCATATTTCAGGGGCCATGAATCTAGTGAGAAGTTGGTGTACCTGAGCTGATACTTTGAGGAGAATGGCAGAGGTTCACAAATTCAGAAGCTGGAATTGTGAAGGAGGCATTGACGATGGAAGCCAGCATGTAATCACCTTCTTCATCTATGTCCGTAGCCTACAGATCAATTATTTGAGCATTCCTCCTAGCCAAGTGCTATTGTGGTCTCTGAGTCCTCTGAACATGGACCTTTTGCCATCAAGATGAATCTGTTGATGCTAACATACAAGATGAAATGTATTTGACATCATTGTTCTAAGAATGTGGGAGTCTGTGAAGGGCTTTGAGCTGGGTGTAGAGTTCAGACTAAAACAAAACAAAGGAAAAACAAAACCTTGCTATTGCTTTGTTGGGATGAAAACTAGAGGAAGGCAAACTAGAGCCAAAGAGAACAGTTAGGACGTCCTGGTTTGTTAAAACTGCCATGGTAAAATATCCTAAACTGGGTGGCTTGATCAGACATTTATTCCTCATAATCCTGGAGGGTGCAAATCCAAGATCAAGGTGTCATTTGGTCTGATTTCTCCCAACGGTCTCACCATAGTGTACAGGTAGGCCCCCTCTCTGTTTCCCCCATGGTATTTCTTCTGGGTGTGCTCATCCCCAGTGTCCTCAGCCTTAATGTCCCTTTGTATATCCTAATCACCGCCTCTTGTAAGGACACCAATAATGTTAGATTAATGCTCACAGTGATGGCCCTATTTTAGTTTAGCTAATTCTTTAAAGGCCTTGAATTCAAATACAGTCACATTCTAAGGCACTGGGAGCTAGGGCCCCAATATAAATACAAATGCTGGGGAGACACAATTTAGCCCACGACAGGACACGCTTAATTTTTTTTTTTTTCAGTTGATCAGAGACTAAACATGAGGCTAGACTAAGGTTATGTCAGTGGGATAGAAAGATTAAAGTTGGGTATTAAGAAATAGATTGAGTCTGTACAATTCTAATCACCGCCTCTTGTAAGGACACCAATAATGTTAGATTAATGCTCACAGTGATGGCCCTATTTTAGTTTAGCTAATTCTTTAAAGGCCTTGAATTCAAATACAGTCACATTCTAAGGCACTGGGAGCTAGGGCCCCAATATAAATACAAATGCTGGGGAGACACAATTTAGCCCACGACAGGACACGCTTAATTTTTTTTTTTTCAGTTGATCAGAGACTAAACATGAGGCTAGACTAAGGTTATGTCAGTGGGATAGAAAGATTAAAGTTGGGTATTAAGAAATAGATTGAGTCTGTACAATTCTAAGGTTTACAGCTTGAGTGAGAAGAAATAAAGGGCATGTTCGTGAGATAAGCCATTCAGAAGAGTTTTTCGTGGGATAGGTGACTAGGTTGAATTTTAGACACAAAGATTTTTTGAAAGAATTGTCTTGTAAGTGATTGGCTATGTAAATATGAAATTACATAATAATGTATATAACACTTGGATTTTATAGTTTTTCCTTAATGATTCGATGAGCTCCTTCTGGTTAGTGAACATCTGTCAGTTATGCATGGAAAAGAGAGGGTTTCTTGGAGGAAAAATAGCCATAAATCTTGATAGTTCAGGAAAGGTCCGCTTCCCCTAATTCTCATATCTCTTAAGAAGTTCTTGAGATATCTTTGCCTCAGTTTCTCTTGATGTATTTTATTACAAATACTGAGAAATAAAACTAGCTTTTATTGATTACAAGGGACAGATGTTACTTTGTTACTGGAAGCTTCATTGGGATGAATAAAACTAACACACACTTGTGGAGAGTTTCAATATCAGAGAGATTTTTAAGATGTGACAAGCTAAACCTTTTGAAATAACAGACATTAACAAAGGGCCTGCCACTTGTTACAGCTGGATGCCTTTCCAAATGTGACTTTGGTAAACAAAGCTGCATTTGAACTACAAGAGAGAACAAGGGTCAAAGAAACAACATTACTGCCCAGGAATAGGGCTGAGGAGAGCAGAAAATGTTAGTTTTGTTCAGGGGCAAAAATGAACTTACACAATGAGTAGTCACTGTAGGTAAATATGTTAACGATTACAGAATGGTCGCAATGGGGTTTTTATGTAAGACCTCAATATGATATTATTATTTTTCTCTTTCTTTAGTTAGTCATTTTCATTGGGGGTGATTTTACCTTCCAGGAACACATGGCAAGGTCTGGAGACTTATTTTCATTGTCACAATGTGGTTTTGGGGATGATGGCTATTACTAGCACCTAGAGGCTAGGAAAGCTGCTGAATATTCTACAGTGCTCAGGCAACCTCCACCACACAATGAAGAATTAATCCCCCCCAAGATGTCAATAGGGCAGAGGTCAACAACAACTGGGATCATAACAAAATAAGTGCCACTTTCCTTTAAAAAGTAGAGAACTGGGGGAACCAGCAGTTAGTGTAATGGCTATGTCGCTGGACTCCCGTGTAGTTGCCCGCGATTCGTGTCCCGGACCCGCTGGCTTAAAACTCATGCTGGAGGCGTGTGCGTGCATGCCCGCCCAAGATCCCGAGAGGAGAATGGAGGAGAAGGGATTGTGGCGTGGCCATCCCCCCCTGGGTTGTGATTTCTGTCTTTCTGTCTCTTTGTCTCTCTCTGTCTTTCTGGCGAGCGCATGCGCCCTATAGCAAAAATGTCTCCAGAAAAAAAAAAAAGTAGAGAACCAATCTTATGAACTGATTTTCCAGTTTGGATCAAATTTCTCCCTGAGCAGTTACTTGGTACGATAGTGGTCATTCTGGTTGGATAGGCTGGCATGTATATGTACATACTTGTGAAGGGTCTTCAGAAAGTTCATGGAAAATTTGTATTATGAATAAACTATGCATAAATTTCCATTTTTTTGCACCAAAATAAGCTTGTTCTTTAATTCCATTTTTTTTCTACTAACATTTTGAAGTCCACTAATGTGTTTGTGGTGTTCACTTGGGGTGGTTATTGTTTTCGATTAGTTGTATTTCATACCTTATACTTCTGGGTTTAAGCTAGATCATGAAGTCTTGAATGACAATATAGTCCAGGTATTTATAATTCAATGTCTTTCTCTTTTTTTTTTTTTTTTTTTTTGAGACAGATTTTTGCTGCAGGGCATGTGTGTTTGATGGAGAAAGAGAGAGAGACAGAGAGAAAGAAAGCAAGAAATCATCCCCTCAGGAGAATAGTCATGCCACTATTCCTTCTCCTCCAGTCTTCCAGTCTCTTCTCAGGACTTTTTTGGGGGCATGCACAGACATATGCCCAGCATGAGCTTCAAGCCTTAGGGTTCAGTACTAGAACCATGGTCGACTATGTGGGAGTCCAGCGATGTAACCATTATGCCATCTGCTGGTCCCTCTTTCTCTCTCTCTCTCTCTCTCTTTTTTTTTTTAACTAAGATACAATAATTCGGTACATATGTGTATTACATTGGCAAGCATTAAATTTTCAAAAACCCAGTGTCAGTTGTTATTATAAACTTTACAAAAAATGAGGGGCCAGATAATGATGCAGCACTAAGATGCACTGCTCTGTGAGGGTCACCTCATGGAAAAGGTCATGTCTGGAGACCTCCTAAGCCCCCTGGGCACATCCGTGGCCATGATCTGGGGCTGTTTGAAGCTGCGGTGGATCATGTCATCAAGACCTTACTGGGGATGCCCGCCTCTCTATCTGTCTGTCTCAGTCTCTTTTACTCATGGAAGAAATAAACTAAAAAAAAAAAAAAAAAAGGAATAAAAAAAGGAAAAGAAAGAAAGAAAGAAAACAGTCTCTTTCAGATACTTAGATAACATATTAACTTTAAATCATTCATTTGTTCATTTGAATTCAACAAATACTATTTAGATTCCTGCATGTGCCAGACATTGTGATAAATTCTGAAATTAGAGCCAGAGTTCGACTTCAGATCCACAAGGACTACTTTAGCCTCTTGGAATGGGAATTTGGGTTCTTCAAGAAATTACAGAACTAGAAAAAAGATTATATTTGACACCTGAATAGTATATTATTCACTTTTATGATGTTCTAGGAGGTGGAAATAACCCCAAGATCTAACAATTTATTAATTAATGTCTTTAAATGTCAATAGTAGCAACATTCTCGATTCCTATGTCATATTCCTATACCTAATAATTTGTCCTCTACTGGTTGTTGATCTTGGATTGATGAAAGAAAAATAGTTATATGTGTATAATCATACGTATCTAAAGAGTTACAGAATATCAGAGTTGGAAAAGATCTTTGAGATTTCTTTCATATCCTTCTGGTCAGCAAGGTCAACTTGCCCTTAAGTGATAACAAATTAGTAAGAAAATGAAAATAACAACAAAACGTTAGATTTCCTGACTTCCAGATCAACAGACTTTTCTAACAAATTTCTTTCCTTTTTTTTTTTTTGCCTTTGTTAAAAATTAAAGTTTGCTTATTTATTTATTCTGAGAGGGAGAGAGAGGGGAGAGAGACTCTTCCAACAGTTTCTATACTGCAGTCAACCCTCAATCTCAGGCAGCCCAGATTGTGGGCACACACATGCATCTGACATGCTCCAGGACATCCTGGTATGTGAACCCCAGTATGTGAACCCAGGACTTTTTCTATGTGAATCCACTGTGCTAACACTGAAGCACTGGCTATCTCTTTACAAATTTCTTTTCTTTTTCTTTTTTTTTTTAAGAAAGATTTTTGTATAAGGCACATGCACTTGCCGGAGAGACAGAAAGTGAGAAATCAGCCCTCCACCCTGCACTGAGGGGATGGCCATGCCATAATCCTTTCTCTTCCATTCTCCTCTTGGGATTTTGGGCATGCATGCACATGCACTGAGTGTGAGTTTTAAGCCATCGACCCTGGGATTCAAACCACAATCGACTATGTGGGAGTCCAGCCATGAAACCATTATGCCAGCTGCTGGTTGATTCCATTTACCAAATTTCTAATTTGTCTTCCCACAGAGTTCTGTGTGTGATGACAAGTAGGATAACCAGCCACTTTGGTTTGTTTAGGACTGTTTTGGTTTTAGTACTATAGCCCTGTGCTGTAGAAAACTCTGCAGAAGCAAATCAGGATGCATGATCACCCTAAATTGACAAGACATGTAGAAATATTTATGATATGGGTGACTATTGCTGATAAGACTGTTGTCACCCACTAGTTTTCTTGCTGGATGTCTCACCAAGAATGAACTTTTGTTTCCATCCTACAAATGTGAGCTCAACTGATAAAATCTGAGCATTTATTCAATAATCTATTCAAAATGAATCTTTTCTGTCTTCATATTCAGTCAATTTCACCTGTCTTCCCAAATTGATTTTCTAATTAGTGATTTTCTATCAGGAAGATACTGCTTTTTCTTCCTTGGGCACTTACTTTAGGTGTCACATTATAGTGGGTCTTTTTCTTTTTCTTCTTCTTTTTTCTTTTTTAATTTCCCAAAGGGCTTTTCAACTCTCTGGAGAGAGACAGAACAAAATAAGAAAGTGAGAAAGCAACCTCCCCACCCTTGCCCACCACAACCATGGGAATGGTCATAATGTATGTAATACTTTCTCTTCCATCTCTCCCTCCTTGAGAGGCTGGGCATGAGCACAAACACGTGGGTGGAATGGTCTTTCCAAGCTGTGTAGTTGGCCATGTGGGATTTAGCCCTCAACACCAGACTACGGGCTGGCCCCATTGTAGCATTTCTGTGACCTGCTCAAATATTTTCAGAATGACCATTGGTTACTTGGGATGGAAATCTTCCTATAGTCAGAGTTTTATAAGATGTGAGGAAATAACACAACAGTCATGGGCATGTCGAGTGAGAAGTGATAAGAATGAAACATTTTTTTTTTAACCATCTCCCTAGACATGATCTTTGCTTTTAGTGGTAGACAAAGATTACCTGCTTAACATATCACAATAACTCTAGAAGTAAAACCCCAGTCTTTAGTAGGCATGGGTTTTTAGATAATTGGATCAATTTGCCAGTACGATTAATCCTGAGACAAACTGTAAAATTTTACTTTGAGTCTCTAAGTGCCTAGAAGAGAGACATTCTACTAAAATGTGAACACTTTCTTTTTTGTTAATAATGGCAGTAATCTTAAGTGTTTGTCTGAGAATCCTAAGAATGTTTACCTGACAATGAGATAGTACTTTATAGACAATAGAATGGCTATAACAAAAAAAGGTCAGATGGCATAATGGTTACATCACTGGACTCCCACATAGTCGACCATGGTTCAAGTCCCGGACCTGGAGGCTTAAAATTCATGCCGGGTGCATGTGTGTGCATGCCCAAAATCCTGAGAGGAGAGTGGAAGAGAAGAGATTGAAGGATGACCATCCCTCCTGGGGAGTGATTTCTCTCTCTTTGTCTCTCTCTCTCTGCAAGAGCGCATGCACCCTATAACAAAAACCTATCTAAAAAAAAAAGGCAGACAATAATGGTTGTTGATGAGGATACAGAAAAATCTGAACCCTCAGATATTGCTGCTGGGAATGGAAAATGGCTCAGACACTTTGAAAAATAGGTGAGTAGCTCCTTCTTTCTTTTTCTCCCCTCTTTTTCTTTCTTCTTTCTCTTTCTTTCTTCCTTCTTTCTCTCTCTCTCTCTTTCTTTTTTTAAGGTTTTTGACCTAGGGCATGCATACTCACCAGAAAGAGGGAGAGAGAGCATGAGACAGTGATAGGAAAAGTAAGAAATCAGGCGGCATAGTGGTTATGGTGCTGGACTCCCACATGGCTGACTGTAGTTCAAGTCCTAAACCCAGTGACTTGAAAATCACACCAGACGTGTGTGTGTGTGTGTGTATGTATGTGTGTGTGTGTGCGTACCCAAAATCTTAACAAGAGAATGAAGGAGAAAGGATTGTGGTATGGCTCTTTCCCCTAGGGGGTAAGTGATTTTTCACTTTCCCTCTCACCATCTTTCTCTGGTGAGTGCACATTCTCTGTGGAAAAGCCTTAAAAAAAGAAAAAAAAAGAAAAGAAAAGAAAAGAAAAGAAAGAAATCCCCCCAGGGTGGATGGCCCATACCACAATCCTTTCTCCTCTATTTTCCTCTTGTGATATTGGGCATGCATACATGTGCGCCCAGTGTGATTTTCAAGCCTCCAGGTCCAGACTTGAACCATAGTTGGACCTGTGGAAATCTAGCACCTTAACCTCCATGTCATTGACTGGTGCCAGACAGTCTTAATATTATGTTGATATTATGTTTCTTAATATTATGTTAAACAGATATTTTATATCCATCAAGTCCATTCCTAAGTGTCCACACAAGAGAAATAAAAATGTGTATTGACACAAGACTTACACATGGATGTTCATAGCAAAACTGTCCAGAGTAGCTAAAGATCTGGCAGCTGGTAACTGGATAAGCAAAATGTGGCATATTCATTCAATGGATAAAAGGAATGAAATAAACAGGAAGGAATGAGTTACTGATATATTTGTACATTCTGTAAACTAAAAGCTTTACATTAAATGAGAAATGAAACACAAGAGATTACATTTGTCCTACTAATTTTTATTTATTTATTTTTGGAGAGGTTTTTGCTATAGGGTGCTTGCGCTCATCAGAAAAACAGAGACAGACAAACAGAAAGCAAAAATATCACCCCCCAGGGGGGATGGCCATGCCACAATTTCTTCTCCTCCATTCTCTTCTCGGGATCTTGGGCACACATGCACATGCACCTGGTGTGAGTTTAAGCCACCGGGTCCAGGACTCGAACTGTGGTCGACTACATGGGAGTCCAGCAACATAGCCATTACATCAACTGCTGGTCCCTGTCCTATTAATTTTTAATAAATTTATTTACTTTTAAATCCAATCCTATATATAAAAAACATCTACACATGGCAAATCTGAGGAGACAAATGTAGACTAGCTGTTACCTGACACTGGCAGTAGAGACAGTGAGTATAAATAAACACAAAGTCTTTTTTGGATGAGGGAAATGTTCTAAAATCAGATCATGGTGATTGTTACACATCTCTGTAAATGTTTAAAAAGTTCATCAATTTCGTATTTAAAGGAGGTACATTTTATGGTATGGAACAGTGACCATATACCTCAGTAAAGTTCTCTTAAAAAGAAAGTTTTTCTTTTTTTGTCATTTACTTTCTTTGAAACAACAGAATGCCAAGAAGCACAGCATAGCTGAAAGGACAGAGAGTTTGACATTGTGTATGGGGAGGCTTCATGGAGCCCTTGTTTCCTTTTTCATGGCTGTTAGCATATGTAAGAGTTGAACCTGTGCTAATTGGCAGAAAATCTCTGTGTTCTGGATCGTATTGATTCCTTCCTTCTCTTCAGCTCTTTCTCACTCTGTCTCATCTGCAGAAAATCATTTGATGGCATTTAGAGCAAGAGCACAGTTTGAACAGAGGTTGGGGCCTCTGCACAATGACAGGACACAAATTGGAGAGGACTCATAATAAGATTCCTGGAATCTTATTATCCTGGAATAATGGCTTCCTTCATCCTCTCCTTCCTCTTCTAAAATCACCTGCAATGAGGGACAGCAGAGACTGAATCCCATGGTCAATCCCACAACCCCTTTGTCTCACCTGACAAAGGCAGAGTGGGCTGAGAAGAAAGGAGATTTACAAGAGACAGCTGAAAAGGGCAAGAGAGAGAATGACCAGTTCACATTATTTTTCCTGAAATTCCTTAACATGTTTGCCTGTTTATCATTTCTCATTTGAATTTCAGAGACCAATCTGGCTCCCACAAGGGCTTTTCCTCTCCTCCCCCTGCCACTGTGGCCCCCAGCCCATTCCCCAGCCTCTTTTCCATCACTATGCCTGGAAGTCAGCCCTCTGTACGAGTTAGGGACCAAATCAAAGCCGGCAAATGGGATGTGTAGGTTATTTACGGATTGTTGCTGCGCAAATTTAATCACCGTCCTGCTGTAACTCAATCATCATTTCCCTTGACGAGAACATCACAGACTTAAATTTTGCAAAGGAGGGAGAAGTGGCCATAATCCAACTATAACAGTAACAGCCAATTCCGCTGTGATGGGAAGAGGCTCTGTATTAGTGCCAATACATTAACCAACTTTCCAATTGCAGCGGGGAAACTGATTGCCATTATGATTCCCACGGCACTCTCCACGAAGGTAAGAGAACTGCTTGAATGAGCGCTCATTTCAGCTCTGCTTGTGTGTGTGTGAATGTGCCCGCAGGACAGAGGGGGGAGTATGTACCAATGAGAACCATGACTGTCTCAACCTGGAGGGCAGACATGGAGGGTAGGTGTTTCTGAATCTTTCTTCTACCTACCACTCGATACGTAATCTTGGGTAAGTCACTCAGTTTCTATGAACCTTGAATTGTATTTGCAAAATGAGAATGATCATAATACCTACTGGTGGATTAAATAAGACAAAACATTCTTTAATATTCCTTCCATCAAGAGATAAATACTCCTTTCCCTTGACTCTATGTGCGATCTGTGAGTGCCTTAATAGAATATGGCAGGAGAATCACTGTCAATTTCTGGACACAAGCCATCAGGGGCAGGCATCTTCTACTTTATGGCTTCCTGGGGGTCCTAAATGTCCATTCAAAAAGTCTAACAAGGGAACCAGCAGTTAGCGTAATGGCTATGTCGCTGGACTCCCACGTAGTCGACTACGGTTCGTGTCCTGGACCCGGTGGCTTAAAACTCACACCGGGCGCGTGTGTGTGCGTGCCCAAGATCCCGAGAGGAGAATGGAGGAGAAGGGATTGCGGCGTGACCATCCCCCCTGGGGGGTGATTTCTTGCTTTCTGTCTCTATGTCTCTCTCTGTCTGTCTGGCGAGCGCACGCGCCCTACAGTGAAAATCTCTCCAAAAAAAAAAAAAAAAAAGTCTAACAAGGGGGGGGATGGTCAGCAAATAATGTGGTGGTTAAGGTGCTGGACTCCCACATGCTGCCTATGGTTCAAGTCCTGGACTTGGTGACTTGAAAATCACTCCGTGTGAATGTGCGTACATGCCCAAGATCTCAGGAGGAAAATGGAGGAGAAAGGATTGTGGCATGGCCAACCCCCATGTGGGTGATTTGATCACTTTCCCTTGCACTGTCTCTCTTTGTCTTTCTCTGACAAGAGAATGAAATATCTTGGATCCTCCAAATAAGCCTACCCACCAGCTGAATACTCCAAGTAATCTCAGCTGGTACCACGCAGTGCAGAACTGCCCTGCTGAGCCCTGTTTGAATTCTTTACTCACAAATTTATGAGGTATATTAAATTAGTTGCTGCTTCATGCTGGTAAGCTTTGGAGCGAATTCAATAAATAACCAAAATACCACAAAGTTGTTAAAAAGACTAAGTGGCGTGATAGACGTGCTCATCTGGACCAGCAGGTGGTGTGGTGGTTAAGGCGCTGGACACTCCCACATGGCTGACCATGGTTTGAGTCCCAAGGGAAGTGCTCATTTAGTAGTAGTTTTTAATTCTATTTTGATAATAATGATGACAATACTAACAAAAAAGGACATATTTTAGTTTTGTCTAATAGGGAACATCACCTTTTTAAATAATTTAGAAACCTAAATCCTTGCTGTCCTGCAGGTTTCATCTTTAATCACAGATGAGATGAGCACTTGATTTGAGGATACTTTGAGAGTCACACTGTCAGTAAGCATTTAGTGGGCACCTTCAATATACTAAGCACCATGTACATTTTCTCATTTTACCCTCCTAGTGACCTTATTAGGTGAGCCCTGTGGGTCCAGACCTTGAGGTTGCCCACAATTTCACTGTTAGGAAGTTATGGAGCCAAAATCCATTCATGTGGCTGCCTGCCTCCAACTCAGAGAAGAGGCCTCAGTTGTGAGTGGGTCTTGAAGGATATGCAGGTGTAGAATGGCTAAGAAAGACCTAGAGATATCATAAGGATGACAGTATTTGGGATGGTGAGGAGCTGAGTTGTATTCTCTGAAATGCAGGGAGAATTGAGTTGCCATCTGCAGAATCATTCTGATGGCTGAAAGCCCTCTCCGAGTCCTTACCTCTTACTCACCCGTTGGCCTGATGGAGAAGGGTCTGGTAATGGGTGGGAAACCCAGCTCCATGCTAGAAACGAGGGTGTGAATGATTGAAATCTCAAATGCTGCTTCAGCACTCCCTGTTTCTGCTGAAGTCTTTTATCTCCTCCTTTGGCTTTTGGCAAAGCAAATGCTATTGGAGAACAGACCACTTCTTTTAGTGCCCAAGGGATGCAAGCCTGTGTCAACATTCATGAAGATATGGATTGGATTTGTTAGATTATCTTCTAAATTTCTTGCTGAATGATTACAGCCGACGATCTAAAATAACCCCAATACTGAAACGTCTAGTAATTCTTGCCTTCAGTCTTTTATAAACAGTAAGGTATACCTGCAGCTTCTTAGAACTCTGAATTGGGTCTGTGAAGATGGGAGATTCTTTGCTGACAGTCACTGAACTTCAAATCAGTAGTACGTTCCTGCTGCCTACTGCCCTTGGTTCCTCAAATATCCATCTGCCTCTGGGTACTCTGACTTTCCATCTTCCTTAAGTGGCTTGACCTTAAAAATATTTGAGTAAGGGCCAGCAGGAGTTGTGGTGGTTAAGGCACTGGATCCCACATGGCTGACATCACAGTGTAAGTCCTAGAGCTGGCAGCTTGAAAATCATGATGGGCGCATGTGTGCATGCCCAAGATCCCAAGAGGAGAATGGAGGAGAAGGGATTGCAGCACGGCCATCACCCCTGGGGGGTGATTTCTCACTTTACCTCTCTCTGTCCCTCTCCAGGGATCACATGGACCCTATAACAAAAAATCTAAAATAATAATAATAATCCATTGATCTTATCAGACACTACCTTAACCATCATAAATGTGCAAAACTCGGAAGTACTTAAGCAAGCTCCTCCACAGTTCCCAGATTTGGTGCAATAACCGGGTACATGAACCAAAATGAAAGCACAACCATTTGGAACAATTGTATTAACAACGATAAGAAATAAAGTCTAGGTGTATTAAGTAAGTTTTCCTAGAGTTAATGCAACTTTCTCTTCTCTGGAAGCTTGCTTTCTAGATTATCTTAAGGACAGTATTAAGGAAGTTAGACTCTACAATACTGCTCTTCTTGCATATTTGTTGGGGAAAGAAAACCACAACAAAACATTGCTAATAAAATGCAATGAGTAGTATAAAGTAAAAGTTAAATCTGGACATTAAACCCTTTTAAAGGATGATCACTCATATCTCTAGTTACTGTATCTGTCTAATAACTGTAGAGATAGATTTGAGGGGAGCAAAGACTGTGTTACAACATCTAGACTCTTCTCTCCTGAAACAAAGAGAGAGAGAGAGAGAGAGAGACCTCCAACAGGGCCTTCATCCACCCCTGGTCTCAGTCAGCCTGTATGAGAGAGACAGAGAGAGAGAAAGGTAGATGGAGAAAGCAAGCCATCAGGTCCAAGACTCAAACCACGGCCATGTGGGAATCCAGCGCCTTTACCCACCACACCACCTGCTGGCCCTGGGAAGGCACACACTTGTCTACCTGTTGTGCTCAGGGAGGTCCTGGAAAGCCAACTCAGGACCTTGCTCATGTGGAGAAGGTATTGCGTTACTGCTGCACCACTATCTGGCTCCTCTTTTCTGAAATTTTGTTGAAGGTTTTAGTCCAGGTTTCATGGTATTTGGTCAAAATGTTGTAACTTCTCTCCTATAAAGAGATTATCCTACATTTAAGATCCTTCTCCTAGGCCAGCCCCATAGTGCCATGGTGAAGCCCTACACAGAGAGAGTCAGATCTCACACAGCTGATCTTGGTTCAAATCCTGGCCCCAGTGGCTTGAAAAACATGGGAGGGGATGGGAAAATCAAAAAGAGAGAGAGAAAGGTAGATGGAGAAAGCAAGCCATCAGGTCCAAGACTCAAACCACGGCCATGTGGGAATCCAGCGCCTTTACCCACCACACCACCTGCTGGCCCTGGGAAGGCACACACTTGTCTACCTGTTGTGCTCAGGGAGGTCCTGGAAAGCCAACTCAGGACCTTGCTCATGTGGAGAAGGTATTGCGTTACTGCTGCACCACTATCTGGCTCCTCTTTTCTGAAATTTTGTTGAAGGTTTTAGTCCAGGTTTCATGGTATTTGGTCAAAATGTTGTAACTTCTCTCCTATAAAGAGATTATCCTACATTTAAGATCCTTCTCCTAGGCCAGCCCCATAGTGCCATGGTGAAGCCCTACACAGAGAGAGTCAGATCTCACACAGCTGATCTTGGTTCAAATCCTGGCCCCAGTGGCTTGAAAAACATGGTAGGTATGTGTACATCCATACCTAGGATCCTGATGAGATGGAGAAATGGAGGGCAAACATTGCAGCATGACTATGCCCTACTGGGCCTCTGTCTCTCTCTCATTCTCTCTCTCAGGTAAGCACATGTGCATGCTCTTGGATAATTAAAACAAACAAAACCTTTCTCTAATTTATTGAGGTTAACTAGGATGTTCATTCTCAATAATAAGAATCAGTCTAATTGTTCAAATTTTCCATTTTAGTAGTTTTCCATTTTAGCACCCTAGAATTAGATGATTAAAAGTTACAGATACAGATACCATTTCTCACCCAGTTTGGGTATTAGTGTGAGTTCTTGGGTCATTTTCCTTTTTGAGAGAATGATTTTTTGGTGGTAATGGTGGTGAGATAGGGGATATTATGAGACATGTCACAATATTCTAGAATCTTCTGTCTCTTTTTTTAATTATGGAATTAAGTGCACTCTTTCTGTACTTTGCATTAGTGAGGTTTTATTAGGGTCATGGCTGATGTAGTGTTGTGTAGAAAGAATCTGTGATGCATATTTATCCTAACATTTCTATCCTAAAGTATTGGATCTAAATTTGTTTAGAAATTTCCTTCCAAATCACCAATCCTCAATGTTACTTAAATTGAAACCACCAATTGTATATTTATTTAACAAACTTCTAGGTAGTCTAAGTGCTGTTCACAAACTGGAAACTGTAGTTCTCCCTATCAACCCTGAGAGAGCTAATGTTTACTTCATACCAGTTTTTCAGACAAAGAACTGAGGAGCAAGGTGGCTAAATAAGTTCACCAAAATCAGATAACTAATGCAAGGCAGAAAGAGTTGAACCTAGGCACTCAGGAGTCCGAGCCTCCCACCTTAAGCACTGTGCTGTCTTCCTTCAACAACTCAGGAGGGGAGACTGGCTGTGTTCTACCAGAGACTGCCATGATCAAGTACACATCTTCGCGTTGGTGCCTAGCTTTATCCAGATTTGGTACTTATAGTACCTATTATTCACTTCAGGGGCTTAGATGGAGCATTAGAGCTGGATTTACACAGGTGGTAGCAGCAGCATTTCTGAAGTTTTCAGTATCTTGTGTCATGAATGGAGTGAGCCATACTTCCGGGTCTGAGGAGGCCTGCATTGGCAGCATGACTCTGTCTCTTACTCCTTAAAAATTATAATCCATTCCTATCATCTCCCATATGAAGATAGCCATTATTTTTTTGGACTTACAGTGCTTCATCTCCCCAGTTGCTTTGAAGAATAAGTATCTCATTATCCTTAGCTCATTGTTTTTCACATTCTGTTTTCCCAAGTACAACACATATTCTTCATTCCACCGAGTTGCTCCTTGTGGACCAGGGATGATATTCTTTGATGAGTAAATGGAAGAAGAAAGATACAACTGACAGCAAAGGCACAGATAACTTGTGTCTATTTGCTCTTACAGCCTTCTTAGAACATCATTTCAGAACTTTGGCTAAAGTAGTAGAAAAAAATAAATGAAAACATGAGTGAGAGTTTGAGTCATCCTTCTAAATAAATAATCGTTCTTGTTCTTTCTCCCGACCTAAATGTCAGCATAACATCTTCCTTGACCCAGAAACAAAGAATTATATTAGTGATCAGTAAATGCATCACCATTCAGAGGGGGGAAAATGACATAATGTGCCAGAGAAAGAAAAGTCATCTGAGAATGGAGGAGGGTCAAGGGACTGACTGATTTCACAGGACGGCACTCATGCCTGGGCTGATTCACACTCTACTGGGTGGCTCACGGCCAGGGAGACAGGCTTTTATTAGTAAAAGTATTTCAGGGTCTAGCAAAGAGAGAAGCCAAGATTATTATTATTATTATTATTTTTTGCAGTGTGAACCCCGCCTAGATCTGAAATGGTAGTTTAATATTATGTGATAAAGAGTGAAATCAGTGAGAAAATATGGGTTGCCCTTCCATTTTTAGCATAATAATAGAAAATAAAAGCTGAACCCCATACCCTTAACAGTTTTAGATACAGGGAGACTATTGAATCTGAGTAAGAGAAAAAAACTTCTAGAGTGACTAGGTCATAGGGAACAATGATTTATATTGCCTGTACTATTTTTTTTTAAGTTTATTTACTGATTTGTTCATGAGAAAGAGCAAGAGACCAGCACCTCCAACAGGTTCAACCTCATCAGCCTTTTCCAACCAACCAGGATCATGGCATGGATGCGTGCACTTGGAATGCATGGATAAACCCAGGAACCAGGGAACTGAACCTGGTCTTCCTTCCATATGGCTTCTAGCATTAGAGTGTAGCACCACTGCTGAGTCACAATGCTAGGTCTACACTGCCTATATTTGAATAGGTACTTCTCTCTCTCTTTTTTCTATATATATATTTTTTTAATTTTTGTCATGGGCACTTGTGCTTGTCAGAGCATGACAGAGATGGATATTGTGAAATCGCTCCCTTCCCCCAAGGAGGGAATGGTCATGCCACAATCCCTTCTCTCCCATTCTCCTCTTGAGATTTTAGGCATATACACACATACATGTGCCTGGTGTGTTTGTCAAGCCACTGGGTCCAGGGCTTGAATTGTGCTGTCGACTCTATTGTATCTAGCACCTGAACCACCATGCTACCTGCTAGCCCAAGGAGAAGTACTTCTCTATCCAGGATAACGCGTGTAGGGTTTACATGAGGTACAATTTAGGTTATGGGGACAAGAGAGTACAGTTTTTAAGCAGCATCCAGCTCCTGGTACTTAGCTGCTTTTAGGCACTGATCCCTACCACTGAGTTTCTTCATCATTAAAATGGTTATATTGGGGCCAGCAGGTGGTGTGGAGGTTAAAGACGCTGGACTCCCACATGGCCAGCCATGGTTCAAGTTCTAGACCTGGTGGCTTGCTTTCTCACTTTCCCTTCCTCTCTCTCTGGTCAAAATAAAAAATAATAATAACAAGTGGAATTAAATAAGTAAATAATTCTTTAAAACATAAATAAAATGGGTATATTAGTATGCATTCATAGAGTCGTTGATAAGATTAAATAAGTTAATAAAATATTTGTAAAAGTAATAATGTCTGGCACATAACTAGCACTCCCTGCTAATGACAGTGATTTATCATCATCATTGTTACTGTCTGACACACAGGACACCTCACTCAGAGACACTGTGTAGAACATAGAGATTATCCTGATAGAGTGTAGGCAGTATGGAAGCAACCACTCACTGTTACTCATGACGTGTGTGTCATTGTGTGTCATTTCATTCTTTTCCAACTGTCTTCTTCCCCATTTCATGTCTATGCTCTGTGCCCAGGTTTATCACCACAGTCACTACAACTATGAATCCTTGCTAAAGTCTTTTATTTTCTGAAAGCCTCAGTTTACTCAACTGTAAAATTTACTTACAATTTATCTTATATATTTAAAACAGGCTCACATATTACATTGCCTCAGAGTCTAGCCTAATTTTGTTTTAAAAGAAAGGAACCAATCCCCACTGTGGAAGAATCACAGTTCCTGAAAGGGTCACCATGCCATTGCCCAAGAACCACCCCTCAGCCTGCAGGGAGGGAAGAGGGCTGCTAGGACTGTCCGGTACAGCAGCATTTGCAATAAATTTCATGGAACAAATGAGGAATGCAGTGTACACCTGCCTCTTAGGATTAATTCTCGGGTTACAGTGAAGCTCAGAAAATTGCTATTTCTTGACCTAAAAGGAGGTTAAAACACTTTCAGTGGAAATCGATTCACTTTAAGGTATTTAGCACTGTTCATATTTTGTAGAAGTCTCTATGACAGGGCTGGTCTCAATTGGCACTTTATGTAGCAGCTGTAGGAAGCCCATCACAGGGAGAGTGGAAGCTGAATGAGTGTTTAACAAGATGGGCTATTTCCTTTGTTTCACTTCCAGGATAAAAAGGGAACATGCCCCAGGCCCCCAGATGGGTTGGGGTATTGGAATTCTTACACATGTTTGCAGCATAAGAAGTTGCAAAGTGATTGCTGAAAAAATAAGATGAATTTTTTCTGATGCTTCCATTTGTCTTCTCCTAGGGGAACTTATGTTACATGTGGTCAAATAATATTATGGACAATGAAAGAAATGAGGGGTGAGAAAAATCATTCAATAAAAAATGATAAATCATCAAAGATCATTTAGTGAAAAATGCTGTTAGTAAAAGTTTGAGAAGTATAAAGATCTTTTTTTTTTTTTTGGTAGGTTTTCAGGAAATGCTATCACAGGAAATTGCTCCATTTACACAGTTGTTCTTCTCTTCCTTAAAAAGGTGGTGATAAATTTCAAATGGAATTAAACAGGAAATAATTCAGGCTGTCAGTCACAGTCTGGAACTGGTTGGGGGAAATTGCTTTCAGAAGGGACAAAGTATAATCATAGTCATGACCAACAAATCAGAAAACAAAACCCAAATTATGCAAATGATTTCAATGACTAATGGGGAAGAAAGAATGTCTAGAGAAGATAAACCCGTGAATGGGGGACATGGAGAAGAGGGAGCCTCCCTGCACCGCGTCTGGGGGGGAAGAGGGCTCAGTTTTCTTAGAGAACAATTTGGCAGCCCTGAGAAAAATTGAATGTGTGCGTATAGTGTGGCCCAGCAATTACACTGTTAAGCATATACTCAAAAAAACTCTTGCCCAGGTACAGAAAGAAATATGATGAGACTAGCAGATACCATAATGGTTAAGGCATTGGACTATCACATGGTCAACTGTGGTTCAAGACCCTGACCTGGTGACTTGAAATTCACACTGGGCACATGTGTATGTGTGACCAGAATCCTGAGAGAAGAATGGAGAAGGGATTGCAGCATGGCCATCACCCCTGTGTGATTTCTTACTTTCTGTCTCTCTTTGTCTTTCTGGCAAATACAAATACCCTACAGTAAAAATCTCTAAAAATAATAATAATAATAATAATTTAAAAAGGAAAGAAACATGCATGAGAATGTGCATGATAGCATGTTTTGAATAGTAAAGAGTTGCAACCAAACTAGAAGTAAATAAATGGTAAAACAAATATAGTGTAACATTTTCATATGAGGGCCTACTTTGTAGGACTCCAAAAAAAATAAATTAGTTGTACATTAAGTAACATATATAGATCAAAATGTGAATAGGATGGAGGCCAGCAGTGACATAATGGTTAAGGTGCCAGACTCCCACATGGTCAACCGTAGTTCAAATTCTGGACAAGGCAGCTTGAAACTTAACAAAGCGTAAATGTCCGTGAGTGACCCAAATTCCAAGAGGAGAATGGCGAAGCAGGGATTGTGGTCTGGCTACCCCCTTGGGGAATAATTTCTCACTTTATTTCTGTCTATCTGCTGAGCACACATGCCCTATAGCAAAAAATCTCTCTCAAAAAATGTGAATAGGCTGAATGGACATATAACCTAATCCTATTTATGCAAATAAGCAGCATGCAAATATTACTAGATGTTACGTTGATGTGCATACACATAAAAAATACCATATGTGGGCGATGTATCAGGAGCACAAGCATGCGAAAGGACTGATTTTGAAGGGTTAAATATCTACTAAAATAAAACAAAAACAGAAAAGTTTGAATCAATGATAGTATAGTAATGATACAATGTTATAAATGAATTAAGATATATCTAGTCCTGTGTAAAAGAAGTCAAAGTTTCATCTATATCTATCTAGAAATCATATCTATCTATATCTATCATCTGCCTATTTATAAAAGAATCTAGAAACCCCTATACTCAATATATTAATTAGAAATATTTTGAATGAAAGTCTCAAAAATATTTATTTTTTATTATTATTATTTTAATTTTTAATTTCTTTTTTTATACATTCATTCACATTATTATTTGACTTACAAAATGGATATTTCAACAGGCGAACATTTCTCCCTAGTATAGTTGGTAAAACTACAAAATATCTTCAATAGATAATACCACATTTCTGTGTGCCATTAATGCTTTGCCTCCCTATTTTTCTTCTAAATGTCCTTCCTCAGACCCTCCTTCACACTCACTATATCTGGTATTTAAATCTATATACTATGTTTCTATATCCTTTAGTCAATTAGCTTCAGTTATTATTATTTAACTTGCTATAGACATGTGTGCTCAATAGACAGTGAGAGAGAAAGTAAGAAAGCAACCACCAGCTCTGGGACTCAAGCCACAGTTAGCCATGTGGGATCCAGTGCCTTAACCACCATGCTACCTACTGGCCTGAAAGTCTGTCTTATACAAGAAAGAAGATTGAATAGCTCATGTAACTGGGAATCTACGGAGCAAATCTAACTTCAGGCAGAACTTCCAATGATGCTAACCGGAACACGGCTCTGTTCTATCGCACTCTCTTTCCTGCTAGTATTTGCTTCATTCACAAGCAGGTTCTCCCCAAAAGGGCCAGCTCTAGGCTTTTGACCAGTCAGTGTGGAGAAATCTACAGGAAAAGTCTTAAGTTTTCATTTCATTTACCTGGTTTGACACTCAAGTTCATGTCTTAGCTAGTTGATGGATCAGCCCTGAGATAAAAGTGGTTGTGTTGGATCCCAGGAAAAAATTAAAAAAAAAAAAATGGGACTGTTAGTCTCAAATTATGGGAACTCTTCCAGGGAATAGCAGAAAAAGACATCTACTCCACACACGCACTGGAGAAGTAAAATTAAAATAAGATATAGATGAGCGATTTTGTATATACTAAAGTTTTTTTGGAAAAAGTTTTTTCCAAGGGACTTTCTATTTAGTGAAAATATTTGTTGACTTTTATTTTTAAAAAAGTAATCAGGCTGATGATGAGTCCCCATGTGGTCTAATGAGCAATTGAAGAAATAGGTTAAATATTCCTTATCCAAAATGCTTGGGACTAGGAGAGTGTAAGATTTCAGATCTTTTTGAGTTTTGGAATATTTACTCAAAATAATGAGACATATTGGAGATGGGGCCAAAGTCTAAACACTAAATTCATTTATGTTTTATATACATTTTATACACATGGATAAAATAAAATTAAAATAAGATATAGATAAGTTATTTCATATATACTAAATTTTTGGAAAAAGTTTTTTTTTTCCACAAACTTTTCAAAGTTTTGGATTTTGTATACTTACTCATAATAATGAGATATATTAGAGATGGGGCCAAAATCTAAACGACTAAATTCATTTATGTTTCATATATATTTCATACACATGTCCTAAAGTACTTCTATTCCTATTAGTATCATAACATTTTGACTGCAAACATGAGATCAGGTGTGAAATTTTCCTCTTGTGATGTCATGTTAGTGCTGAAAGAGTTTCAGATTTGGGAACATTTCAGATATTAGATTTTTGGATTAGGAAATCTCAACCTATATGTGCTTTGCAGAAATCAAGACTTAAGGGAAACAGGATGACAGTCATTCTAATAAAAGAGTTAGTTACTTTTTGTTGTTTCAGAAGAAGGAACTAGGATAATTAATAGATAATAGAAGTGATTATATAACAGTAAGATAGGTTTTTAACCATATGCTTTCTTTTCCTCTTTCTTTCTTTCTTTCTTTCTTTCTTTCTTTCTTTCTTTCTTTCTTTCTTTCTTTCTTTCTTTTTTCCTTCCTTCCTTCCTTCCTTCCTTCCTTCCTTCCTTCCTTCCTTCCTTCCTTCCTTCTTTCTCTTTCTTTCTTTTTTCCTTCTTTCTTTTTGTTTCTTTTTTTTTTTAATGTATTTACCAGAGGGTGCCTGGGCTTGCTGGAGAGATAAAGGCTAAGAGAGAAAAAGAAAGAGAGAGAGAGAGAGAGAGAGAGAGAGAGAGAGAGAGAAGGGGGGGAATGAGCAAGCCCTCTCCATAAGGACATGGCTATGTTGAAATCCTTTCTCCTCCATTTCTCCCTTCTTTCATGATTCTAGATAGACATATAATAACCATGTTTTTCAAGTCACCAGGTCTGGGGCTTGAACTACACAGTTGGCTATGCCCACATAACCAATCAACTTAAGGTGGCTCAGCCCCCTTAATTATCACACCACTGGCTGGCCCTTGTATGCCTTTTCTAATAGGGGACATTAGACTATGATCTCTTGTTTAAAACTTGCTAGGGATGTTGAAAATATTTGTAATAGGATAAAGAGGGTATACTGGACAATCCAATATAATCATTCATGTTTTGTAATCTTATTTCTAAATACCTATGCATTATACCCATATATATCTGCAGAAAGTACATGTCCTTGCTTCATGTCATCCCCTCCCATTGACTGGAACAAAGAAACTAATATTACCCAGCCCTTTCCCAATTGCCTTAGTTCTAGCTTTGCCATTAGCCTCTACCTTTGCTCCGATACCTTGAACACTATACCAATAGTTGCCTTCCTGTTGTGATCAGGTCTTTAAAGGGAGGTGGTCTCAACCCACTGTCATGGTGATAAGCAGCCAATATATTGTCACAGGAGACACAAGTCCCTGGCTTCAACTGCCTACATAAGCATGGGCAGATCTCATATGCAAGTGTGCCATGGGCTGAGGGAACTGCATGTTAAGAAACATGTTATCTGTGCAGCACCTGACCTTGGCTGGATAGAAGCATCACACACAGGTTCATGCATATGAAGTTTGTCTAACAGGTGTGCTGCTGTTGTGTAGGACAATTTAATGAAGACTAGTGAGTTGAGCACTGTGCCCATAGGATGCTCATTTCCTATCTGGAAGTCACCTTCTATGAGAGCGAGCTGGGCCTAAATAACACTCCTGACCTTCTAGTCTTCACTCAGTTGGCTCCAGAGATGGCATAATAATTTCTCAAGTTAGTGAAATTGAGAAGAAAAAGCTGAAAATCCCTGGCCCAACCCCCCTTTCTGTTTCTTAGGATCAGATCAGGTCATAATTGAACCTTTCATGGGCCTTAACTTTGGGCCTTATTTCTCAGTTTATTCAAAACCTAGGAAGGACTAAGAGGCATCACAGTCATAGCCTTTCAAAGGCTCTATATTTTCAAAGGTCCTGTGTTTCATTAGAGTGATTCTGAGAAACTTTCTAGGCTACCTGTTAGAAATAGCCACTCCCTTGGGCCAGCGCTTATCCTAGTGGTTAAGGAGCTGCATCCCACATGACTGACTGTGTGTGAATCCTGGCCCCAATGGCTTGACAGACATGCTGGGCCATGTGTACATGTGTGCCCCAAATCCTGACAGGATGGAGAGATGGAGGAGAAGGGACTGTGAGATGACCATGCCCATAGAGAGGGCAGCTGTACTTTCTTTCTGCCTCTTTCTGTCTCTCCCTCTTTCTGCTATGCACACACCTCTGACAATCAAAACA
>NW_006159617.1:5960892-5973129 GCF_000334495.1 Tupaia belangeri chinensis | reverse complement strand
CTCTTTCCAACTTTCTTTGGACTCCAAGTTTTCCCTATGTTGGCTTTCTGGTCTCATCAATAATTCCTCCAGATGGCTAACATCTAAACCAAGACTGCTTCACCCCTAAGTACTCTGCTGCCCACATATGACCTGTGTGTGTTTTCAGGCCTGCCCTATAAGAATAGAGAGGGACAGGGGTAGAATCCTCCCATTAGAACACAGATCTGCTACATAGCTGACTGTGTCTGATCCCTGAATGATGATAGGATCAGGGATTCTGTGCCTCATTTTGAAAACCCTTCGTTGTAAGCGTCTTGTTAAAGCCCTTTCCTTAACCCATGGTTTATGTTCACTTTTACCCAGTTTGCACAAAACCCCACTAGGTACTCTCTTTATATTGAATTTATTGAAAATACAGTGAAATTCATAAATTTTAAGTATGTGATGTTATTTTTAAAAAAGAATTATTTATTTAATTTTATTTATTCATTTATTTTCATTTGACCAGAGAGAAGCACACAGAAAGAGAGAGAGAGAAAGTGAGAAAGCAAGCTACCAGGTCCAGGATTCAAACTGTGGTCAGCCATGTGGGAGTGTCCAGCACCTTAACCACCATGCCACCTGCTGGTCCCCAAGTATGTGATGTTACTATTTGACAAATGTAAATACAGAGATTTCTTCAATCACCCCCAAAAACTCCTTATGATATTTTGTACCAAAACTCTATTCCTACTCCTAATGTCTAAAAACCACCTCTCTGATAATTTTTTGCCTTTACTAGAATGTGATGTAAATGATAGCATACTGTATGTAGTTTCTTTTTTTTTCCCCTTTGATGAATGACTTTATTTATTTATTTATTTATTTATTTTTTTATTTTTTGTAGGGCACGTGTGCTTGTAGAGAGAGACAGACAACAAGAGAGAAAGTAAGAACTCATCCTCTGGGGGGATGGCCATACCATAGTCCCTTCTCCTCCATATTCCACCCAAGATTTTGGGCATGCATGTGTATGCACATGCACCCAGCATGATTTTCAAGCTGCCAGGTTTGAACCATGGTTGGCCATGTGCGAGTCCAACACCTTAACCACCATGTCTCCTGCTGACCTTGACTTTATTTTTATTTCTTTATTGTATATAAACATTCTCAGTGTTTCAAAGACCAAGGAGAGAGGGAAAGGGTGGTTTTGGATTTTTAGTGCATATCATGGTGACAACTTTCTTCTACCTCCTCCACTGAAACCTTGGGTATGTGGCTTCTAGCTTGGCTTCTTTTACATAAATGATCCTTGAGATGCATTCATACTACTACTGCATATTGTCACTACAGGTCCCATTTATTATGGAGCAGCATTCTACTGTCAGCATGTCCCATAATTTGTCCTCCAACCAATTGATGGACATTTGGATTGTTTTATGGCTATTATGAATAAGAATACTATAAATATTTTTGTATTAGGCTTTGTGTGGACGGCCTTTTTTTATTTCTTTTGAGTAATACCTGGACTGTGAATGCTGGGTCCTATGGCAGTTGCATGAGAAAGTTTCAGAATGCTTTTCAAAATAAGTACATTATGTTCAGTTCCTATCAGGATTGCAAGAGATTCCAGTGGCTCTACATTTTCATAAGCACTTTGTAGTATTGTCTTAAATTTTAACTGTTTTTCTTTTTTAGTTGTTAGTGTTATGGTAGTTTTAACTGGCATTTAACTAGTAACAAAGAACTTTCACAACTTTTAATGTGCATATATCCTCTTTGTTTCTGTGTCTGCTTAAATCTTTGCCTGTTTCCAAAAACTGTGCATCTTGTTCTACCTCTCAGTTGGTGGCTTTCTTTTAAAATTTCTTAACTGAATCTTTCAAAGAAAATAAGTGATGGTTTTGATGAGAGCCTGTATATTAATTTTTCTTTTATGGTTTATGCATTTTGAATCTTATGTAACAAATTATTGTGTTATCCAAAGTTTCAAAGATTTTTCTTTATCTTTTCTTCTAAAGATTTCATAGTTTGCCATGTACATTTAAATCTATGTAGTATTTTAAGTTATTTTTATATACTGTGCAAGGTTAATGCCTTTGCTGTTTTCATATGTTTAAAAAATGGATGACTAATTATTCCAGCATCATTTGTTGAAAAGAGTATCTTTTCACCAAAGTAATAACTTTTGCACCTTCAAACATTAATTGAGTATATGTATGGATTTATTCCTGAACTCTTTATTGTGTTCTGTATGCTACATGTCTTTTACTGTGCCAAACCCACTCTCTTGATTACTATGGTTTAACAGTAAATTTTAAAATAAGGTAGTATGAATCCTCCAATTTTGTTTTTTCTTTTCAAATTATTTAGATTATTCTAGGTTTGTGGCATTTCTACATAAATTTTAGAATTGTGTTGTCAATTTCTATAGCAAGATAAGCTAGAAATTTGTTTGGAATTGAATAGAATGTATAGTTCAATCAGATGAGAACTGAATTTTTTTTTTTTTGGAGAGGTTTTTTCTATAGGGTGCATGTGCTTGCCAGAGAGACAGAGAGACAGAAAGCGAGAAATCACCCTCCGGGGGGATGGCCACGCCACAATACCTTCTCTTCCATTCTCCTCTCAGGATCTTGGTCACGCACACACATGTGCCCAGCATGAGTTTAAGTCACCAGGTCTGGGACTTGAACCATGGTCGACTACATGGGAGTTCAGCGACATAGCCATTATGCTAACTGCTGGTCCCAAGAACTGAAATCTTAACTACATTAAGATTTCTGATCTGGAAACATGAAATATTTCTCATTTATTTAAGTTTTTCTTACTATTTATCTCAGCATTGCTTTATATTTTTTAGTGAACAGGTCTTGCATGTATTTTTCTATATTCAAAATACTATGTAGTTGTTATGTTATGGGAGTGTGTAATTTATGGAAATATTGGTTAATTTTAATTTCCTATTATTTTTTGCCAGTAGGAACATACAATCCATTTTTGTATATTCTGAATTTTATATCCCTTGTTACTGGATTTCATTGTAGTCCTTCAAAGAGTGTTGAATTTTGTTTTAGTATATAGCTAAATTAATTGGGGCAGTTGTGTGTGTGTGTGTATGTATGTGTGTGTGTGCATGTGTTATATATTGGGTTGTTGAGAAAGTAATGATGCATTTTTGCATTAAAAATCAGAAAAATATATCATGACTTTCCCTATTCTATCTATCTATCTATCTATCTATCTATCTATCTATCTATCCATCTATCTATCTGTCATCTATCTATCATGTTTTGCCAGAGAGTATGTGAACTTACTAGAAAGGGAGATGGTCATGTGCAATCCCTTATCCTCAATTTCTCCCTCCTTTAGAGATTTTGGGCACACACACATGCCTGGCATGTTTCTCAAGCCATCAGGTTCAACTTAACTGTGCAGTCAGCCATGTGGGATCTGGTCACCTTAACTACTGTACTGTGGGCTGGCCTGAAACAGTTTACATACATTTGAAAATTATTTTTAAACTTTTAAAGTGTATTCCCCAAATGTCTAGGGCTTTTATTCCCATTATTATGGTGATGTTCTTCCGAGGATTTTATCAATACTTCACAGATCACAGTCTTTTATCTCTGGCTGGTTTGCAAGTGAACTATTCCTGAAGTTCCATAGGAGCTCCGGAAATGGCGATCCCTGGTGCTTTCCCATTGTTCTTCACTGGCATCAGGTAGTTTCCTTTCATTCATGCTAAGATCAGCAGTCACCTGAAGTTTTTGAGGAAATGTGTTTTCTCTCTTTTCCTCATTTCTGAGACTTGGTCTCACAAATTCTATAGCCACCTCTGTTCTACACGCAGCAAGACCACTGTGCTCCGTTTGCTTCCATTTCTTTGTGCGGTGATTTGAAACACTCCATAGCCAATAAGGTGGCATGCTCTTTTTTGCTTTTGTTTATGCCAGAAGATATGTACATGAGTGAGAGAGAGAGGAGAAAGAGAGAGAGAGAGAGAGAGAAAGAAAGAGAGACAGAGAGACAAAGTACCCCCCATAGGGTTTGGCTACATCATAATCCCTTTCTCTCCATTCTTCCTTTCTGTCAGGACCCTGGACATACATGCATGCACATGCACTTGGCATGGTTTTCAGGCTGGATATGAACTGTGGCCTGGATATGAACTGTGGTTGACCCACACAGTGCTCAACCACTGTGCTGTAGGGATGACCTAACTTAATCTTAGGGCATGTAGTATTTGTCTTCCTGTTCTCAGACATTGCTGTTCTGAGTTGCCTATGTACATCGTTTCAGAATGGCTGTTTAATATATTGTGTCCTGTTTTCTAGTACTTTACTATGGGTGGAAATTGCCGAAGCATTTTATTCATGAACAGAAGCAGAAATCAATACTTTTTTTTTTTTTTTTTTGACCTTTCAGATATCCTAGAGAGAAGTTATGTTTGACTTTCATGCACAAAGTACCAATAGTATTATCCTCATGGTGGCTTTTTCTGGAAGGATTGATCCCAACCTCCAAAAAGTTTTAGAAAATGTACTCTCTTTTCCACATGTATGTGACAAAAGAATTTGTTCCTGATTTGAATAGGTCTAATCTTCTTCAGGATCCTTTGAACCTTCCTAGAAAAAGATGGGGGGAAAAATCTCAGTATGGTATGCCAGCATCTGTAGTCCACAGACGAGATCAAGGAACCACCTGCACATTATCTGTGCCTCCTGGAGATACTGTTGTTCCACTTACTAAAAGAAGGAGACATACATACATATATATATGGGCACGCACGCACGCATGCACGCACGCACACACATCCAGTGTGAGTTTAAGCCACTGGGTCCAGGACTCGAACCATGGACAACTACATGGGAGTCCAGCGACATAGCCATTACACCAACTGCTGGTCCCAATATATATATTTTTTAAAAAGAATATTTTATTTAACTTTTATTTATTTGCCTATTTTAATTTGACCAGGAAAGGACACAACGAGTAAGCAAGAGAGAGAAAGGGAAAATGAGAAAGCAAGCCACCAGGTCTGTAACTCAAACCATGGTTGGCCATGTGGGAGTTCGACACCTTTAACCACTATGCCACCTTCCAGCCCCAACACATATGTTTTTCTAAATAATTACTTATTTAATTTTATTTATCATTATTATTTAATGTGCTATGGGGCATGTGTGCTCACGAGAGAGAGAAAGCGAGAGAGAGAGATTGAGAAAGTGTGAAAGAAACCACCGGGTCCAGGACTCGAAGTGTGGCTAGCCATGTGGGAGTTTAGCACTTTAACCACCATGCCACCCACTGGCCCAGGAAATGTGTATTTTACCTTGTAACCTTATGTATCATGCAGACATATTAGATAATCAAATCTAGAGATAATGTTCAGGACATACTTTTTTTTTTTTCTGTAACACCACATATAATCATGACATTAGCAGATAATCATCCCAAAAGGCTGGACCAAAGGATTGCAATTTCTGGAATGAAGAAAAGGATTACATCTTACAAGGAGAAAATGTACTGTACTTGACTAATATCACAAAACAGAACACAACTATGTGTAAGTCGAGTTTGTTTATAGTATCAGTTGTCCTTGAGGATGGCATAGAAATAAACATTATAGTTAATTAACGCTCTCTCTTGCTTTATTAATATCACCACCAAAGTCATGAATTGGTAGCAATGTATAAATCTGACTGATTTAAGCATGATTTAATGCCAAGAACAGTAAGATCCTGACTTTGCCCATTGACTGTCACTACTCATCCGGGGACAGTGGACAAGTGTTATTCTCTCTAGACCTCAAGTTCTTTTTCTGCAAAATTATGTGGTTGAACTAGATCATCTATAAGCAGCTGCTTAAAGGAGGAAGGTAGAAAGTGGTTTAAGTAGCTAAAGTTAAGGATGGACTTCTTATAAACAGAGCATTTTTAGATTCTTCATATCCATATTCAGGGACAGTTAGTTGCAATTAAGTGTGTTCATAACTCAGTTCATCATGAGCTCAAAACTTCTGGCCACTGCCTATATGACATCTGGGTCCTGTTTTAATTTACATCTGCAAGTTTGGGCATGTTGTGCTTTTATTTTCTTTCAACTTAGTATTTTCTAATTACCTTTGTGATTTCTTCTTGGCCCATTAGTTAGTTAGGAATGAACTGTTTTCACATAATTATGATTTTTCTTATTGATTTCTTATTTAGTTCCACTGTGGTATTACTTTGTATAATCACAATTTTTTCACATATATTAAAGCTCGTCTTGTGACCTAACCTGTGGCCAATGTTTGCAGATGTTTCATGTGTACTTGAGAAGACTACATATCCTGTCGTGTCTCTACAATTTATTATTCATAGTATTGAACAATAACTTAGGTGACACGATTTTCAGTAATCTACAGATTGAATTATCTAAACAAAATTTGCATCTGTCTGTGTACTAAGCATAAAATTAGAAGTAATTTTGATGGAGGCTGCAACATACTGGAACGTGACACTATTTGAAGCTAACCTACCTGGAAAGTTCTGGTTTTATGTCCAGATACCTCCCTGTATGGCAAGTGAATGCATGCAGGACTGACTGGAGCTGGAGGTGTATCAATGCAAGGTGACCCTATTGGGGTCTCTCTCTCTCTCTCTCTGTCTCTCTCCTCTTTTTCTCATGGAAGAAAGAAACAAACAATTTTTTTTGAAAGTTTGCTTTTAAAGGTTATGTGAATGGTGTTTACAAGTCAAAGCTGCTTAAGAAACACTAGTCCAGGCATTTTCTATGTTTTCATGTGAGTGTACATTTAGGGCTCATTTTGGGCTCAGGAAGAAACTCCTCCTGTTGTCACAGAGAAGACAGGAAGATAAGTAATAATAAAACAGTAAAACAGCAAACATTTTCAAACTCCTGTGTAGATCTTCACATTTGACATTTATGATTATGTTAAATATCTATTTTGCCTATTATTTTAGTGTATAATATTTGTCTTCTTGAACACAGTTCTGCTGTCAGACTGAGGTTCATTGTGGTAAATAGGACAAATTATCTTTTTTTTTTTTTTTAAGAGAGGTTTTTTCCTATAGAGTATGTGTCCTTGCTGGAAAGACAGACACGGAGAGATAGAAAGCAAGAAATCACCCCCTAGGGAAATGGCCATGCCGCAATCCTTTCCCCTCCATTCTCCTCTCAGGATCTTGGGCATGCACACACATGTGCCTGGCATGAATTTAAGCCACCTTCTGGGACTTGAAAGACAGTTGACTATGTGGGAGTCCAGTGATGTAACCATTACACCATCTGCTGGTACCCCAGGACAAATGATCTAATCCCACATCTAGGCGAACTTAGAATAAGATCTAAGACATGAGTTGTATGCTGCAGAAAAGTAAGAAAGAAACTAAAGGTCAGAAACCCTAATAGTAGACTTAACTTCTGCTGCTCATAATTTTTGTGACTCTAGACAATTCATTACACTGCTCTGTGCCTTAGTTTTCTATTTTGTTGAACTGGGAAAATATCACCTGGTATGTCAAGGAGATTGATGGCTTTTTCTTCTAGATCTCTCTATAATACATGTTGAAAGTATCATGATAGATCTCCAAGGCAAAAGTATTTCCCTATTCCATATTTCACTTTCTTTCACATGGATTTACAGCTTTTCCTGTTAATTTTTAATTTAGAGAAACCTATTTTCCTTAACCACACTTTTTTTAGTGCTAATAATGTAAGCATGGTATCTTTTAAGATTGCTGGAAGATCAAAGGTCACAAAAAGAAAATGAAGACAAGAAAAAAAAACCTTAGGTTCAAATATTTTTCTCCATGTGGTGTGTCCTCTTAAATATCGATCCTCTTACAAGCCTGAACATCTTTCTGAAGAAATTGGAAAAGAAAGAAAAACCTGTTTTTGTTTACTTTCTATTCATCTTTCTCTTTTTCCTTTTCTTCTTTTTCCTTCAAAAATCTAATATTCCTTCTGTTATATTGTGTTTTAGTCTGTGCTTTTCTGGGACTAGCATTGTATTCATTGATCCATTAATTTACCCATTCGCAAACTATTTGTTGAACTCTTTCTAGATACCAGGCTTCTAAGTTCTTACAGTGAATAATATATATTAAAGATTCTCTTTTAAGAATCTTGTGCGGTCTGAAGGTTGGATGGTGGTGCATGGTAAAATAAAATAAAATCATGGTCCTACTTTAGAAGGCTAACCCACATAGAAAGGTTCTGGGTTTGCATCTCGAGACCTCCCTAAGTACACAGAGTTCATGTGTGGTCGTGATCTGAGGCTGACTAAAGCTGGAGGTGGATTGTGACTTTGAGATGCTGTTTCAGGTACTGTCTCTTTGTCTCTCGGTCTCTCTGTCCCTCTCGCTCATGGAAGAAATAAACTTTTTAGAAAAGGATTCTTGGGCCAGCCAGTAGTGTGTTGGTGAAGGCAGCTGGATCCCACATGGTTGTTGTTGCAGTTTGACTCCTGGACCAGGAGGCCTGAGAAACATACCAGGCACATGTGCATGTGTGCCCAGAGTCCTGAGAGGACACTGGAAAGGAAGGGACTGTGACATAGCCATCCCACCTGGGGGAGTGATGTCTTATTTTCCTTCTCTACTTCTCTCCCTGGGTGAATGCATGCAATCTAAACAAACTGAAAAGAAAAAAATCTTATTTTTTTCTTATGAGATACAGACAACAAACACACACACACAGACACATACATTCACACACAGTCAATGCTATAAAGAAACATCAATCAGAGCATGGAAGTTAAAAAACAGGGTTAGTAAGGGACCAACAGTTAGCTTAATGGCTATGTTGCTGGACTCCTACGTAGTCGACCATGGTTCGTGTCCCAGACCCAGTGGCTTAAAACTCATGCTGGGCACGTATATGTGTGTGTGCCCAAGATCCCAAGAGGAGAATGGAGAAGGGATTGCGGCATGGCCATCCCCTCTGTGGGGGTGATTTCTCTCTTTCTGTCTCTCTCTCTCTGTCTGTCTGGTGAGCACATACGCCCTATAGCAAAATCCTCTCCAAAAACAAACAAACAAACAAAAGACAGGATTAGTGGAGTGGGTTGTCATTGGATATGGGCTTGTCAGGGAGGTCTTCCCTGATAGCGTAATGTTAAAGTGGACACATGAGAAAAATGAGCTATGCAAGTATCTGTGGAAGACTATTCCAGGCAAAGGGAATTGGAAGTACAAAGCTCAAGTTATATGGAAGCCTGGCATTCACAGAGACTGTAAAAGGACTCTGGTGTAGCTACGACAGAGTGAGACCAGGGGGAAAGTAGAAGCAGCAGAAAAATAGGAGGCCAACTGACAGAAGGTCTTGGAGGCCATTCTATAAATGCTGGCTATCTTGCTAAGTAATGTGGGAAGACACCGGAGAGTTTGGAGCAGAGAAGTGACAAAATCTGACATGATGTCAACAGCTCACTCTAACTGTAGTGTGAAGACGAGGTTATAAGAGGCATAGCGCTCTGCCGTAGTGCTGTTCGACTCAGGGTAGGACTCCATTTCTTGGCCCTCCTGTAGGCGGGGCCATGTAACTAATATAGGCCAATGTGCCACGGCAGGAATATGATTCACTTTCAGACTGGAGAATCTAATTTCTGTTGTGTGGAATGCTGTAATTTTACTTTACTACAGCAACTGACATCAGCTAGACAGTGGCTGCTCTGTTGTTGGGAGTGAAGACCACATTGAGCAGTGTCCTTGGCTGACCTGCAATAGACATAAAATGTGACAGAAATGAACCATACTATTCTAAGCCATTGAGCACTTAAAGGGGTTAATTGGTAACTCAAGGTAGGATGCTGCCATAACATAAAACATAAATATGTGGCCTTGTCTTAGGGACTGGATGTAGACAGCAAGTCTATTTTTGGAATCTAAAAGGATGATAGTCCATGTTTTGTCACAGTAACTTATTTTATAAAACCTTTTGTAATACAAAAAGCAAAAAAGGTCATTAATGGACATATGGCCCCAGAGAATGACACAGAAACACTGAGTATTAGCAGTGTGTGTTGATTGATGTTGGCTACAGTTCACAACATACTACACAAAGAAGTGACCTCAGAAGAGAATCTCAACTAGCAAACCTGAATGAAGGGAATTAGAGAGTATTCACAAATTTTGGAACATGTTGAGTTGGAAGGACTTCTTTTCCAATAATAAACAGTAAAATATGGGGCCAGCAGGTGGCATGGTGTTTAGGGCACTGACTCCCACATAGCTGACTGAGGTTCAATTCTCAGATCTGGTGGCTTGTTTTTTCATTTTCCCTATCCTTCTTTCTCTCCCTCTCTTTCTGTCTCCCTCTGGTGAGTGCATGTGCCCTATAGAATATTTAAAATAATAATAATCAATAAAATTAAATAACTAATTATTTTTAAAAAAATAGTAAAATATGGGACTAGCAGTTGGTGTAATGGCTACGTCACTGGATTCCCATGTAGTCGACTGCAGTTCGAGCCTTGGACCTTGTAGCTTAAACTCACGCCGGGTGCATGTACCTGCGTGCCTAAGATCCTGAGAGGAGAATGGAAGAGAAGGGATTGTGGAGTGGCCATACCCCTGGGGAGTGATTTCTTGCTTTCTGACTTTCTGTCTCTCTCTGTCTTTCTGAAGAGCGCACATGCCCTATAGCAAAAAGCCTATCCCCCCCACCAAAAAAATGTAAAATATAAGATTCAGAGATTCTCGTGACCAGCAATTAGTGTAATGGCTATGTCGCTGAACTCCCATGTAGTCGACCACGGTTCATGTCCCTGACCCGGTGGTTAAACTCACGCAGGACGCATGTGTGTGTGTGCCCAAGATCCTGAGTGGAGAAAGGAGGAGAAGGGATTGTGGCGTGGTCATCCCCCCTGGGGGGTGATTTCTTGCTTTCTGTCTCTCTGACTCTCTCTGTCTGTCTGGCAAGCGCACACGCCCTATAGCAAAAACCTCTCCAAAAAAATAAAAAAAATCATAGATTCTTTAAGATGCAAATGTCAATGAAAATTGACACTTACAGCCATGATCAAATTAAGAGCAGAACTGTCCCATTCACTATTAAAACCACTGAGAGGACTAAGCAATGACCCACAAACTATTTCAACTGGATAAAACAACTTGGGGGAAAAAATGCAGGTCTCCCACATAAATCTGATAAACTCAAGGTATTCAATACCAAGTTTAGAAGCAGTAAGTTGAAAGAATGAAGAAATAAAACAAATTAAGAAGTCTTTTTAGAATAGTAGATTTAAAATGTGCACAGCACAAAGTAATTGCAAGTTTAGAAGAGGGTGGATATGTTTGTTTCCCTGATTTGATCATTACACGGTGTATACATTTTTTTTTGAGAGGTTTTATTGCTATAGGGCACGTGTGCTCGTCAGACAGACAGAGAGAGACAGAGAGACAGAAAGCGAGAAATCACCCTCCAGGGGAGATGGTCACACCGCAATCCCTTCTCCTCCATTCTCCTCCATTCTCCTCTCGGGATCTTAGGCACACACGCACACACTCCCGGCGTGAGTTTTAAGCCCCCGGGTCTGGGACGCGAACCACAGTCGACTATATGGGAGTCCAGCGACATAGCCATTATGCTAACTGCTGATTCCCGACATGTTTTGAAAAACCAAGAAATTAAGGACAAAAATAGAGGAAAGACATTTATGGGACACAGAAATGGACTGCTGTTTGTTGATGATAATGCACATAGTTTCCTCAACTGAGTTGGTCTAAGGTAGATTTCATGTCGGGTAAATTCACTATGCAAGCTAAGTAATGCATAGTGATTGAATATAGAAAATAAATTAAAATGATACAACACACTGCACAATTATCATATATAAACCAGAAATTAGGATAACAATAAAAATGTACAGCTGTTATATGTAAATCAGAAATTAGGCTAATAATAAAATCTATAATGGAAGGAAATGGTAAACTAAATTAAACACAAAACACTTTTCAGGAAACAAAATGTCTGTTTGAAAACAAAAATCTGTGGGTGTGGCTTTTGGCTCATGTACTGACTACCAGATAAGTCTACTAAACTTTTAGGAATGTTGTACTGTCAGAGAAACCATGAGTTGAGGCTAAAATGATGCAGCCCAATGGAGATTTAAAATGACCCACGAGTCCCCAATATTTTCTTTTTTTTTTTTTTTTTATTTTATTTTTATTTTTTTTTTTAATTTTATTTTATTATCATCATAATCTTCTTTCTATTACACTAGATTACATATAACTTTACATTGACTTCCATTGCTTTTTCAAAATG
>NW_006159617.1:5946140-5959473 GCF_000334495.1 Tupaia belangeri chinensis | reverse complement strand
TCGCGGGGGGGGCGCGAGGGGGCGGGGGGGGGGGGGGGGGGGGGGCAGCAGCTGCTGCCGCCGGCTTAGCAGAGCCCCGGGGGAGACGCGCAGAGCCCGGAAAGGCCCGCAACGTCCCCAGGCCGGACGCAGCCTTGGCGCCCGGCCCGAGTCCCCAATATTTTCGAAGCTGGAAACAGGTTATAACATCTGCTTAGTTCCCAAGGATATAAATGTCTATTTCCAATACAGTAAAATAGAAAATTGGAAAAATGTAGCTTCTTCCAAAAAGTGTAGCCATAAACACAGAGGGTCGTTTTGAATTTTTATATCCAAGAACCTAAAAGGACTGACTGTTTTCTGTTGTAATAAATATACTTTCTCTGCCTCTTCCACTTTTTTCTTTCCTTCTTTCTTTTTTCCCTTCCTTCTCTCTCCCTCGTTCCCTTTTTCCTTCTTTCCTTTTCTTCTCTCTCTTTCTTGTGCTCTCTTTCTTTGATAAGAGAAAAATTGTATGCATTTGTCATTTCTTAACATGCTGCTTGACAATGTGTATACATTTTGGAATGGCTAATCAAGCTAATTAGCTTATGTATTACTTAACATACTTAGAATTGTGTGTGTGTGTGTGTGGGGGGGTGAGATGTAAAATCCACTCTCAGCAATTTTCAAGAGTACAATACATTGTTATTTACTATATGCACCATGTGGTACTACTCCTATTGTCCTTTGCCTGCAATAGACTAGTGTGTGATTATAAACTCAAATGCGTTTGATGAGAATTGATATCCTGAAGTGTCATTGCTAATTCTTTCCTTTCAAAGTGGGTTGCAGATAATGGTTGAGGATTTAGTTGTCAAGTCACCATTGTCAGCTTATCTCTAACAAGAATTTCTCAGATATTATCTATAATTGGAACTACCTAAAATAAAAAAAAAATGCTAATGCTTGAGCCCCACAAGCTGTTCTGACCCTCTGACTTCTGAACTTTAGGTCTACGATGTGTATAACTCTTGATCATAGTTGTTTTGGTATCCTTCCTTGTTATAGATTAGAAATCCCCATTCAGTCCTTTCTTGACCACTGACCAGGAAGAGAGGAGCAATTTTGGACTTCTGAGCAATATCAACAGTGGAATGTTTTGTCAACTACCCAATCTCAAAGTTTTGATACATTTTATTGGAGGAAATAGAACAAAAGTGAAATAAATGAACCAGGAGTGTCTCATTTTTGTTGGATTAAATTAAAAATTTTTTCTTTCATCGAACAAATGTACTTTACAAGCAGGAAACCAAACCCCTTTCATCCTTATTCTATTGTATGGATTTCCACATCTGCTTTGGCTAACACCTGTTCATGTTCTTTGGGCTTGAATATTCATTAAGTAGTAATCCAATATCAAGGTGGTTCCCCCTTCTCTTGTCAGTTTCGTATTAGTAACAATTACTGTATTTCTCCAAGCATATTTGTTCTGCCCCTGGAGAACATGGATTGTTTTCTCCTGCTAGGCTGCTGCTGCGAGTTGCTTACGTGATTTGGTTCTGTGTGTACAACCTCTCATAACTACCACCCCAATTGAGTTATTGAAAATCCCTAGATTCCTTGTTTTACTTCTAAGTCCTTTGAAGGATAAAATCACCAATATTTTACTCACATTGGTTCTCAGTTACTCCTCAATTCAACCAATACATATGAGCACTCTGTGCACAGAAATGTGTGTTGGAAAAGGGAGGCATGAAAAATTGATAAATATGATCAACAATTGGAAGTAGCTTTCAATCTGGGAAGGCAAAAGTTGTGTGCTTGTATAGCATAAAAGATCTCTTAAATATGCCTTGATAAAGAATGTAGACAATAAAAAAAAGGGAAGAGCTTGTTCAGTGTTAGTATACTGACATTTGAGGTATTTTAAATCTTCAGTCTGTGGAGTAGAAACATTGATCCTAATTGGCCCCTATTCACTTGATTATTTACATGTTTTTTTTTTTATTAATTTTTTTTTTTTATCAAGGATTGCTTTCTCCCAAGACAAGTGTGTATAAGAGAATGACCTGGGGACCAGCAGTTAGCATAATGACTATGTCACTGGACTCCCATGTAGTCGACTGCGGTTTGCGTCCTGGACCCAGTGGCTTAAAACTCACGCTGGGCACGTGTGCGTGCGTGCCCAAGATCCCCAGAGGAGAACGGAGGAGAAGGGATTGTGGTGTGGCCATCCCCCCGGGGGGTGATTTCTCGCTTTCTGTCTCTCTGTCTCTGTCTGTCTGTCTGGTGAGTGCACGCGCCCTATAGCATAAAACCTCTCCAAATAAATAAATAAGTAAATAAAGAGAGAATGACCTGAAGACATTCCTTTTTTCTTGGCCTATGTTCTTATCCTTCTAGTGGGTATAAATCCTCAACACTAGGTTAATTCTATTGATTCTGACCATTAAAAATGGTTATTTAACTTAAAAACTTTATTCCAATATAATGCTCACAATCATGTGTATGGAATGCATTATTATTCCTGGATAAAAAGATCAAAGTTGAAGTGAGTTTTGTAATACGTAGTCTATGGCCAAGCCATGTTTTAAGCATAAAGGTCTTGGCTAAATGTTCAATGCGCACATCATACATCGTACATGAATTAATGAACTATCACTACAGAAACAGAGGAGAGTTTTTCATCATTGGTCCATCTTACACTATACTTAGATTTTCCCCTGAGTTCATAGGTGATATGTTACAGAGCTCTGAGCAGCATCATTCACAAAGAAAACGATGATGGGGCCAACAGATGGCATGGTCATTAGGTTGCTGGACTGCCCTATGAACAACTGCAGTTTGAGTCCTGGACCTGGTGGTTTGCTTTCTCACTGTTCTTTCTCTCTCTGGTGAGCACACATGCCCTATAGCAAATAAATTAATTAATTTAATTAAATAAGTAACCCTAAAAAAAATACAATAAAAATGATTCTTTTTCTGCCTAGGTGTTCCCTGACCTATCTATATCACAGAGTTAGAAGTGCAATAGAAAATAACTTAATAAACTCTATTTACTGGCATATATTTTAACTGTACAGAGTATTTTTGATATGAATTAAGATGCATTTTGATAATCTTCAAATAATCATAAACATTCAAAATGCTGATCTGCATCTTTCATAAAGATATGTTAGACATAGAGTATATATACTTTTTAGAGAACCTACTCCCAAAGCTAAGTTGTATATTTGAAGGCAAATATATTAAATCATTTTATGTGATGATATATTTAGTCAAGAATTTCCCTACCATACATGTATTATACATATATATGTACATATATATAAACTGTGTATGTATATGTGTGTGTGTGTGTGTGTGTGTGTGTGTGTATAAGTATTTTTTAATGCTAGAAGGCGCATACACTAACCTGGAAGGAGACAGAGGAGTGGAGAGAGGGTGAGAAAGTGCCCATCATCTGGGATGGTTGCACAACAATTCCTTTTCCTCCATTTCTCCTTTCAGGATTTTTGACATGTACATAAATGCAACTTGTATGTTTTTCAAGCTGCTGGGCCCAGGACTCAAATCTAGCAGATGGCCATGTGGGATCCTGGTGCCTTAGCCACTAGACTACTAGCTAGCTCTGTATGATGTATTTAAATAAATTCTGAAGCTGCTCATTATGGTTGAAATGGAGGTGAGAGATGACACTTCCTGCCTGCCTGTTTATGGAAGTTTGACTTCCTTCCATATTGAGGAATCCTACGTGTTCCCACAGAAATGCCCAATTCATTGTGTTCTCTAACATTTTCTGAAGTATCTCTACCCTAGAAAAACCATGAGCATATTAGAAGCTAAATCTGTGTTCCCCAAATTGGATACCACCTACCACACACTAAAGCTAGAGTAGTTATACACAAGGAGATTCTGTTTTTGTAACTTGCACCCAGATATGAAAAAACAATTATAAAAATCTTTTTTTTTTTATTCTAGTGCCCTCTTTTGTAGTAGCAAGTTCAGTTTGTAGACGACTAATGTTTCTCTTGTATAATCAGAATTAAGTCGGATGGGCAAACACCTGGTACTCCTTCTTTACATGTTAAAAATTGTGATTTCTCTCCCTAGGGAAGCATGTCCAGACTTGTGCATATCCTTTGGAAAGGGAACTCAACCCCCAATAGTAAAATTCTACTTTGACTTTAGCATAAATTTAGCATCAGAAAACCATGAGCTGTTCAAAAAAATCCTATAATTTTAAGAAGACATCAGAGAAAAGGTAGATATAAAATGTATTTTCTGACCTCCCTTGTTCATAGACTGGGCAATCTTGATCCTTTGATAATGGGCTGTGAGCCATCATGTGATGAGTGCAAACTGGATAAAATTAAGATATTTGATTTTCAAATTTTTATAAAATTCCCCCATTGGCCTTGGAGCAGTATACTAACAGAATGCAGTGAAGAGTGAATGTCATGGGGTCATATAGAATGTGATGAATGTGATATACTCCAAAGTTTTTATGGACTACTTGATGTTTTGTTGCAAGAATTCTGTTTCTTGTTCACAGAGTATCTCTAACTTTGACTTATTTTTTATTGATTCTCATTTGTTTTAGATTTGGCACTGGTATCGTTCTGTTCCATAATATAGAGATACCCTGGAGAACAGCTTTCTATCCGCAAACTATAATTCCCAGCATGCTTTACATTTACATATGGATTTGTGACAAACATCAATTGAACAAAAACAGAAGTGAGTTCTGCTCCTTTGGAGCCAGCTGATTCTGACAATTATAAAGCCTCTTTTTCTAAGAAATAGGAATATCAGATTGTTGGATTACATTGGGCACTATCAAGTAGAAACACACAAATAGTCTGCGAGATAAGAAAAAGAAAATGAAAACTTTGATCATGGCAGACACTGCATTTGTGGGTTTACTTCTTATAGCAGCTAGGTGTAATAAGTGTAGTCATATGTATCCCAATAAGAAGGAGATGTAAATTGATAGAAGAGATGAAAACCATGAGAGAGAAACAAGAAAAAGTAGTCAGAGAGTGACATTCTATGGCACTAGCTTTGAAGATGTTAGAAGGGTCATGGGCCAAAGAGTGCAAGGAGTTCAGCTCTAGAAATTCTGTCTAGAACCTCAAAAAAGCATAGCCCTGCTTGATTTTAGCCCTGTAAGACTCCATTAAGACTTCTGGGAACCAGCAGTTAGCGTAATGGTTATGTCGCTGGACTCCCACGTAGTCGACCGCGGTTCATGTCCCGGACCCAGTGGCTTAAAACTCACGCCAGGCACATGTGCGTGCGTGCCCAAGATCCTGAGAGGAGAATGGAGAAGAAGGGATTGCGGCATGACCATCCCCCCTGGGGGGTGATTTCTCGCTTTCTGTCTCTATGTCTCTCTCTGTCTGTCTGGCGAGCGCACGCACCCTATAGTGAAAACCTCTCCCAAAAAAAAGAAAAAAAAAAGACTTCTGGCCTTCAGGACTGTAAATACATTTCTGTTTGTTAGTTTTAAGCCAATAGGTTTGAGTTAATTTGTTATAGCAGCCATAGGAAACTAAACTAATGCATTTCCCAAATGTTCCTTTTGGCTCTTTGCAGTCAATCCCTATTCCCATGCTGGGTGTCAAATAACAAGTAACCTGTTTTTAGTCTCTATAATTTTGCTTTTTCTATAATTTCATATAATAGAAACAATATATTAGGTTGTTGAGAAAGTCATGACTTATTTTTCTATGTTCTAAATGGATCACAACTTTCCTGACAACCCAACGCTAGATAGCATGTAATGTCTGACTTATTTAAGGGAGCATAATATTTCTGAGGTTCATTCATGTTTGCTGTGTGTGTCAGTAGTTTATTTCTTTTTATTGCTGAGTAGTTTTTTATTGTAAATATATATGATATTTTGTTTACTAATCCATTACCTTATGGGCACTTTGATTGATTCCAGCTTTGAGCTACCATGATTAATGAGCTTTGACCTTCCTCTTACAGGTTTTTTTTGTGGGCAAATGTTTTAGATTTTCTTGAGTAGATACCCAGGAGTGGAATTCTTAGACTGTGTGATAAATGTGTTTAACTTAAAAAAAAACAAAACATGAACAAACAAACAAAAAACCTGACAAACTATTTTCCAAAGTTGTTGAGTCATTTTGACAAGTAACAATGTGTGAATTGTTAAACTTATACAGAGACAAGAAAGAGAAAGAGAAAAAGAGAGAGAGAGAGAGAGAGTAAGAGAGTAAGAGTAGAGATAAAAAGAAAATTTAACTAGTCAAAGATAATACCAGTTAAGGGTTATCTTGTCCATGACCTATTAGATTGGCGTCCTAGAAAAGGAGGTGGTTTCCTAAAAAGTCTGTAGAGACTGGTCATTGTCAAGTGGATAGGGCAGTCAATCCTAGTCAACCCAAACATTTGAACTCAGCCTTTCAGTCAAGCTAGAGGGGATGAACTAATTCACTACCCTCTTCACTACTGTTATTTCAGAATGTAGGGTCAGGTAACTAACTTGCAACATCCTAAAGGCATAATTACAAAGCTTGTCACCTAGCACTCTGATCAAACTAGGGAGGGGGTAGGTGTTTTATTTATTTAGAATTATTTACTTAATTTAACTCATCTTTATTACTATTTTCTTAATTTTCTATAAGGCATGTATAGAAAAGACAGAGAGAGAGAGAAAGAGAGAGAGAGAGAAGGCAAGCTTCTGAGTCTGAGATTCAAACCATGGTTGGCCATGTGGGAGTCTAGCATCTTTAACCATTATGCCACCTGCTGGGCCCTAGGAGCTGGTTCTTTTTAAAGCTAATGTAGGGTTGAAAAGGATAGAATTAAGTTTCCATTGTGTCATATGCTTACATACCATACCAAACTACTGTAGGTTGAGTATCTCTTTTTTAAAAATATTTTTATTTATTTATTTATTATTATTATTATTCAATGTGACCAGAGAGAGAAAGAGAAAGCTAGCGACCAGGTCCAGGACTCGAACAGTGGTCGACAATGTGGGAGTCCAATGCCTCAACCTCCATGCCACCTGCCTGCTACCAGGTTGAGTATCTCTCATCTGAGATGCTTGGGATCAGCTGTTTCTTGGATATGTTTTTTGACTTATAAGCATTGTATATATGTTCATTTATTTATTGATTCATTTATTATAAAACAAAATTAAATTAAAACATGCAAATGTAAGAAATAGGAAAAACTCTAAAAATTAGAACATTAAAAACATAAACAAATTAATAAAACTAAAACCAAAAATTCCTGATTTCAGAAACAAAAATGGAAATTGGTAAGTCCTTGAAAAGTTAATAAAAATACTCAACATCATGGAAAATTTACTCAAGGGGAAAAAGTGAAAAAAAAATAAAAGTGGAAAGAGTATAGAGCTACATACAGGAAATATTTTGAAGTATTTGTGAGAAGATATCTTTGAAAGCGCATATTAATAAACTTAACAGATATCTTTGCAATGGGACCCAAGTGTAAGCACTGAATTTATGTTTTATATACATCTTAAACATAAAGCTTGAAGGTCATTTCACACAATTATTTTGTATGTCAGCATTTTGACCGTGAGTCATCACAGGTCAGGTGTAGACTGTCCCATTTGCAGCATCATGTTGGTACAAAAGTTTTGGATTTTGGAGCTGTTGGGTTTCAAATTTTGGATTAGGGATGCTCAACCTGTAGCATATAAGGACTTATTTTCAAAGATATGTTTATTGCAGTATTGTTTTTCAAGGCACATATTTGAATGCAAAGGAAATGCTCAGCTTAGCAAATGTTCTATAGTGTATTGTTCTGTGCCCGGTGGAATAGAATGCAGACATTAAAAGAATGAAATATAGCCAGACCAGCTGATTTTAATGAACTATTACAAGAGACAGACTAGGAATAAAACTTAAGATAAAGACATAAGCATAAAATGACCCACTTTGAAATATAGCGAACAAAATTACTTATTCATATTTATATTTGTAATCATTTATTTAAAAAATAAGATAAAAGAAAGATGTTATCCCAGAGTTTACATTTCCGTTATAGCTTTTTTTATTCAGTACACAAATTATTCATCCACTGGCTTCTATTATCAAATCTACAATAACCTCCAAATCTCCATCTCTTGCCTAGACCTTTCTTTTCCTTCTTTACTCAAACCTGTGTTTTATACTGCCTACCTAACATCTCAACTTGGACGTTTATTGGTACTGGAAACTCCACCTGGCTCAGCTACTTCTTTTCTCTACTTTTGCTCCTCCTCCTTTTCCCTTATTTCAGTGAAAGCCATCAGTCACCCTGTTGCTGAAACCAGGATTCCCAGTGTTACCCTTTATTACCTTCTTTCTTCATCAGTTACCTTCAGTGAGCCATGAATCCAGCTGAACCTATTTTGAAAATATCTTATCAATCCATACATATTTCTCCATATACACTATCCTTTATGTCTGGCTACTATGACCTCTTGCCTGGGTTACTCCACGTATTCTTAACAAGTCTTTCTGATCCTCAGGACTGCTTTCCACACACATGGAAATTAGAGTGATTTTCTACAGTGAAAATGTGATCTGCTCTGTCTACAATTTAAATCCTTCACTGGTTTTTCTAAATTACTCCCAGATTAATGATCTGACCTATGAATAATGTGTGTGTCTGTGTGTGTGTGTGTTCACAAATATAGGTATATAATAATTGTATGATCTACTTTTGGAAATCACAAATAAAAAGAGTAAAACAACAAAAATTAGCCATTTAGAAATAAAATTACCCTCCAGAATAAACAAAAAGACACCCAAACTATAATTATACACTATTATAATACTTCAATTTAAGCTGTACTCTGAGGGAAAGTCATATTCTAGAATTCATTTCTTGAATAAAATAAAATAAAATAAATAATAAAATTAAATTAAACATTCAAATTCAAGAAGTAGAGAAAAACCTAAAAAATTAAAACATTGAAAAACATAAACTAATAAAACTAAAATTAGAAATGCATGATTTCAGAAACAAAAATAGAGATTGGTAAATAGTTGAAAAGTTAATAAAAATACTCTGTGTCATGGAAAATTTCTCATAGAAAAAAGTGAGAAAAAATATTAAAGTTGAAAGAATGTAGAGCCACATGTGGAAAATATATCAAAGTATTTGTGAGATGATATCTTTGAAGCTTACATTAATAAACATAACAGTTTTGCTAAAATGGAGAAATATAAGGTGAACCAATTTATTTTAACAAGAAATAGATAAGAGATACAGATCAATAAGTGATCAGAAAAATTAGTAATAAATATCTCTATAAAAATGTCATAACCAATGCGATTTTATAGGTGAAATTACCCCACCTACACATACAGAGACTTAATAATTCTAGGAAGAAAATGATGTCATGATTCTGAAGTCAATCTGTAAAGCTAACATAACCCTACTCAAACCTAACAAAGACATATTTAAAAAGGGCTCATAGATCAAGCAACTTACATGCCTGAAAACCCCTAAGTAAGATCTACTTCAGCATGGTAGTATATGAAAAATACATAGTGACTAAGAAGACTTAAAGTTTAACTCATTCATAAGTTAAAATAAAAAGAACATATGACCTCCATTAAAAAAAAAAAAAAACTCCATTAATAAAATTCAGCTGTTCCTAATAAAATTCTTAGAAAACTAAAAATGTAATACTTTCTCAATATTGTTAAGATTATTTCAGGTTAACAGTCAGCATTATATTTAAAAGTGAAACACCAGAGATTAACTCATTTATAAGTTAAAATAAAAAAATCTCCATTAATAAAATTCAGCTGTTCCTAATAAAATTCTTAGAAAACTAAAAATGTAATACTTTCTCAATATTGTTAAGATTATTTCAGGTTAACAGTCAGCATTATATTTAAAAGTGAAACACCAGAGATATTCCCTTTAAAACCTAGAACATCAATAAGGATGTTGTCATTTAACATTGTTCTGGAAGTTTTATTCTAATGAAAGAAATGAGTTTTGATGTTGGAAAGGAAGATGAGAATTAACATATGAATTATGTGGAGAAAATGATTGTCAACCTGATAAACTCAAGAGAATCAACTGAGAGACTCTAAGAATTAATGGCATAATTCAATAAATTACAAAATCAAAACAAAACTTGGATTGTGTAGTCCCTCATTATCCAGGGTAGATACATTCCAAGACCCACAGTGGACTCCTGAAATCATATATAATATGAACCCTATATATTCTATGTTTTTTTCCTACACATACATACCTGTGGTTATTATCAATTTATAAATTAGGCATAGTAAGATATTAATAACAGCTATAGCTGATAGAAAAACATAAAAAACCTTAATATACCATCATAAATGTTATTTAAAACTTATGAATTATTTATTTCTATAATTTTCCATTTAATATTTTCAGGCCATAGTTGACCACAGGTAACAAACAAGAGATGGTGAAACCACAGATAAGAAGGAACTCCTGTAAACAAAAAACCCCATGCATTTTAAACCTGTGTATTACCACTATTTAGTTAGTAAACATCTTTTGATAATCATTTTTTAAATGATAAGGATGTAGTTGCCGTCTATACTGAAATGGGAATATCTGCAGAAGAGCACGTTTGAACTGGGAAAAAAGATGTCAGTGTGACTATGTTAAATTAGGGGTGCAGGTGAGATTCAAATGCAGTTGAATTACTATACTTATATGGTATAGCATTCAGTTGACTGAAGGGACAAATTAGGAATTGTTGAAATATAGACAATAATTAAAGTCATAAGATAATGAATTCACTTCAGAAATGGAGTGGTAAAAATATCTGATATAAAGAAGCTTCAAAATTTAGAGGTTGGTGAAATATGTAGAAATCAGCAACCAACACTGGGAGGCTGTTAGGTTTAAAAGTGAATCTGGGCCAGTCAAGTGGCGTGGTGGTTAAGGTGGCTGGATTACCTATGGCCAACTGCAGGGTTTAAGTCCCGGGTCCAGTGGCTTGGAAAATACGCTGGGTGTGTGTGCATGTGTTCCCAAAATCCCAAGAGGAAAATGGAGGAGGTGATTGCAAAATGACTATTGCTCCAAGGAGTGATTTCTCACTTTCCCCCCCCCTCCCCTCTCTCACTCTCTGGTGAGCGCAGTGCCCTATAGCAAAAACAACTAAACAAAACAAGAACAACAACAAAAAGTGATTGGGGGTAAGTGCAAATTTGCAAGCCAAGTGGAATGTGTGTGCCAAAAACAAGGACATAATCTGCCCTGTCAAGTATTGCTCATTAGTCAAGTAGGGTGAGGACAGAATTGGCCACCAGACTTGGTGATAGGTGAGATGATTCTCATGTTGGACAACAGGCAATTTGGTAAAGAGAAATGACTTGGTTCAAGTGGGTTCAAGAAAAAAATAAAAGGAGAATGGGAGATGGTGAGCACAAAATTTACTAGGATTTTCCATAAAAGGAAACAAAAGAATAGGGGGAGGTGAGTTAAAGAAGACTGCATTCAAGAGCTTTTTACATTAAAGATGGAAGATGAAAGGTACAATAGCATTTTTGTGTCCAGATGGGAATAATCCAGGAGAAAGTAGAAAATTGATAATAGATGAGAGAAAAGTAGAGCTACTGGAACTAATTCCTTGGATAAGCAACAGGTTTTAGATCTTATTATCATATAAGTGGAGTAATTTGCATTGAGGGAAGAGACAGGCCTTAGCAACAATAGAGAAAGCAGAAGGTACAGATACAGAGGCAAAGTGGGTTGGTCCTGTGATCCAAGGAATGTAGAAAATTTCTTCACCTTTTTTCTGATTATAATCTTGTCTTTTTTAGCACTTCATTTTATCTAGTTTGATAATAATGGTCCTGTGATCCAAGGAATGTAGAAAATTTCCTCACCTTTTTTCTGATTATATTACTTCATTTTATCTAGTTTGATAATAACTTATAAGAGCTTCATAGTATAAATTAAAGGACTATTTATATTTTAGAAATTTTCAGTAAACTTATTTTTTTGGAGAGGTTTTTGCGATAGGGCATGTGTGCTTGCCAGAAAGACAGAGAGAGACAGAGAGAGATAGAAAACGAGAAATCACCCCCCAGGAGGATGACCACACTGCAGTCCAGGGGGATGACCACACTGCAGTCCCTTCTCCATTCTCCTCTCAAGATCTTGGGCACGCACACACACGCGCCTGGCGTGAGTTTAAGCCACTAGGTCCGGGATGCGAACTGGGAGTCCAGCGACATAGCCATTATGCTAACTGCTGGTCCCAGAAATTTTCAGTAAACTTTTGAAGAATCTTTTTTTAAAGACCATAGTATATTTCATTGTGAAATTAGTTCCTCAATATGCGGATTTGAATATTTTTGTATTATTCTTCTTTTCACTTTACTGTCTCTATATCTGCTGATTCCTCTTCTTGGCTCACCTTTCTCTCAGATAAAACACATGCTTTGCTCCCTGATATTATTTATATATCTGCTTAAATTTTACTTCATCTAATAAAGCGTGACTATCTTGCTTGAAAGAGCCCAAATCCTGTAGTCGCTTTTACTCCTATTGCCTTGATTTTTTTCCTTCACAAATGTCCGTGGATGCAGTTTTGTTTTTTATTTCTTCTTGCTTCACTAGACTGTATGCTCTGTGAGGTTAGGAATATTGCTGGTCCCACTCACCACAGCATATCTAACACATTTGTATTTCTTGTGTCCCAGCAATTAATGTTCATTGAATAAATGGATACATTAATGACTAGGGAATAATGAAGTAAAGACAGTAAAATGGGTAGCCAGCAGATGGCATGATGGTTGAGAGGCTGGACTCTAACATAGCCAACCATGGTTCGAGTCCTGGAGCTGGCAACCTGCCTTTCTCACTTTCTCTCTCTCTCTCTCTCTATGTCTCTTTCTGGTGAGTGCACAAATCCTGTAGCAAAATTAAATACTATTAATAATAACTAATAAAATTAAATAAATGATTCTTTTTAAAAAGAAAGTTAATAAATGTTAACTCCCATCATATATTTAATCATTATTAGGAATTCATAATATATGAAAATATAAAATGATGTTAGAAGAACCATATAGTAAAATGTTGGAGATCCACTGAGGGCAATGATCATCTTATTTTGCTTTGTATTTTGCACATTGACGAGTGCAGTGTTTTGCAAATAGAAGCATTTTGGTTAATACTTATTCAGTGAATGAATGAATTGACAAATAAATGAAATATGCTAAAACTTAGACATAGTTTAAATTTGTTACCTTATTTTTTTAAGCCTGTATTTTGTTGTGGGTACTACTTTTTAAAAACAAAGATTTAGGGAACCAGCAGTTAAGTGTAATGGCTATGTCGCTGGACTCCCACGTAGTCTACCGCGGTT
>NW_006159617.1:5945081-5945742 GCF_000334495.1 Tupaia belangeri chinensis | reverse complement strand
GTGATTTTCAAGCTGCCAGGCCCAGGACTTGAACCGTGGTTGGCCATGTGGGAATCCAGTACACCTGCTGACCCCTGTGCCTGATTTTTTAAATGTGACTTTGGGACGTAAAGATATTAATGTTCCTTCCTAGGTTCTAAGGTTCTTTTTTTAAAAAAAAAATTATTAATTTAATTTTATTTATAGTTATTATTACGTTTAATTTGCTATTAGATCCACATGTTCATGAGACAGAGAGAGAGAGGGAAGGTAGGAAAGCAAGTCGCCAGGTCCATGACTCAAACCTAGTCAGCCATGCTGGAATCCAGAGCCTCAACTACCACTCTACCTCCTGGCCCCATATCCCTTTCTAGGTTCTAACTAGAGAGTTGAGCATATAATTAGCTTTATAGTAAACTGATTATAAAATAAAATCAGTGTGGAGCAACACATCCTCTTATCATTTGGAGTTCTGCATGAGACTCAAGGAGAGAAACAGTTTTTATTGAAATAAACTACACTGTCCTTTGAGTATGAGAGAACTCTGTAACTGTTGATATTATAGGGGAAACTCACTTTGACACATTACCAGGTAAATTTTGCTTATAGATCAGTACCTATTAAGTTCTTAGAGTAGAAAACAGTTATGATTGGGACCAGTGGTTGGTATAATGGCTATGTC
>NW_006159617.1:5898820-5944659 GCF_000334495.1 Tupaia belangeri chinensis | reverse complement strand
ATTTCAGTGAATATGAGAGTCACCTTGGGGGTGAGTCTTGTGGGAATAGTAATTAATTAAATAGACCTAGGGTGGAGCTGAGATTCTGCATTCCTAACAAGTTCCCAGGTGATGGCGCAGGTCCTTGAATCACACCACAAGTAATGAAGCAATATAAAATCAAAAAAAGGAAGGGCTTCAGTTTTTTAGTTTTCTGGTCTCAGCAGTTGAGTAGGTAAGGGACAAAAACAATACGTATTCAGACCAAAATGCTGAAAGAAAAAGAAAAAAACTTGTATGTACCTGTGAGGAGACTCTGACCTGCACTTCCAAGTCCTGTTTTCATCAGTACAAACATCCTTTTGACCACCGTGTACACCTGCAGTCCTGCCCGCTCTTGGGAGGACTTACCTGAGAACAAAAACCTGCTGAGACCCTGGAGACATGCATGAGGCTCTTTGGGAAAGTATTCTAAGTGCTTCAGGGTTTTCGTTGACTCCAGTAGGTGGGCACATGAGATAGCATAGATCTGAATAAAATAGAATCTGCACATCTAGAACTGAGTTTAGGGTGTGAACGTGCCTAAATCCTTGTGCATATGCTCTTGAGTGGAGTAGAGGAGTTGGTTGCAAGGTCTCCTGATAAAGGGTAGAGTGAGAAGGGTAGAAAGGGCTTTATGTTGTACATTCTCCACTCTCAGCTATGTGTGTGTCCCTCGGAAATCAGGATTTCTAATACAAAATATGGGATCACGTATCAGTTAATATGAAACTCCTAGGATTTATAATCATTACTCTCATTATTTTTTAACTCTTTAGTCAATGGTTAGCAATTTTTTTTTTATTATTAAACTTTTTTTTTTTTTAAGAGGTTTTTGCCTTAGGGTGCATGTGCTTGGGGGTGGGAGGAGGCAGAGGAACAGACAGAGGGTGTGGCAGGGAAAGCAAGAAATTATCCCCTCAGGGTGGATGATCACACCTCAATACTTTTCTCTGCATTCTCTTCCCAGAATCTCGAGCATGCACACACACACATACACACACACCCCATGATTTTCAAGCTACCGGGTCCAGGACTCAAACTGCAGTCAGCAATGTGAGAGGCCAGCGACGGAACTACTACACCATCTGCTGGTCCCTTAACCTTATTTTAATGGGTCTCAAAATTCTGTGATGGATTTTTGGTCAAGTTGTTTCCATTAAAAAGTACTGATTTTTAAAAATGCATAACTTAAAACTGTCACCCACAAAAGAACAAAATGTTCCACAAAAACATTTTCCTTTTCTTCTGAAGATTTTACGATGCATTGGTATCATTAACCAGTCTTTTACTATTAAACTTAAATGGCCAATTGAGACAAACAGTTCTGAGGCTGTTCTTCTGCCCCTGATTAAGACTGGGGTGGCAGGAATTAGGGATATTCATTTAGCCTTCTGAGCTTTCTGGGCAGACTTGCTGACCTGGCCCACTCCAGCAGCCTTCTTGTTCACAGCTTTGATGACACCCACAGCAACTGTCTGTCTCATGTCACAAACAGCAAAACCACCCAGAGGAGGATAGTCAGAGAAGCTATCATCACAGATGGGCTTGCCAGGAACCACTTTAACAATGGCAGGTTAGCAATTCTAACAGGAGACAGGCAGGTACATTGAAAGATCTATGTATAATGCCATGTATAGTTAACCCTTCATTATTCCTACTTTCTGCTCTCATTTCCCTTGCTCTCCTTATTCCTACTTTCTGCTCTCATTTCCCTTGCTATCCTTAGTAAAAAAACAAAGAAAGTAAAGATATAAACTATAAACCAGGTTACATATGGCAATATAACTCTGACCCACAACCAGTCTATGAAGCCAAACCATACCTGTGTGGTAGTAAGACCAGAATGGTCAGTACTTGCTTGATGACCACTGACTCCTCCTTTTGCCCTACTTGGAACCAAGCACAGAAAGTCAAATATGCTCCTAAAACCAATCATGTACAATCTTTCTTCTGGTTAGTTCATGGTTATGGTTTGGATAATGCTTTGTCCTCTAAATGCTCATGTTTTAGAATTGGGTGTTGGGAGGTCACGAGGCCTAGTTGGTGGTGATTGGCCTGAAGCTTGTTCAGTCTCTCTCACTGGTCTGCCATTCCCTGTGCCTCCAAGGTCATGTTGTAGGCCAGTCTGATGCAAGCCTATGTCTTTGGACTTTCCAACCACCAGAATTGTGAGCCAATAAATCCATATTTCTTTCAAAATCACCTGGTCTCAGGTATTTCTAGTACCATGCAATTACATGGAGACACTCAACACATCCTTACAACTTCTAATCAGAACATACCTGAATCCCTCCTCATTTTTAATTGTAAAACTTTGTCCTTATTTTGTCTGTTTTTGAGTCTGCAAAATGCAAATGATAGTGTACATACTCATCCTTTGTAATAGAAAGCTCTAAATAACCTGTTGTTTTCCATGTTGGGGAGGAGTAGAGTTTTCCTCTATTTCCAACTTCTCTGGAGCTGTTATCAGGATATGACCTGAACAGTGCCATGGATCCCAGGTAAAATTGGCCAGGTAAAATTCTCACAAAGAACCTGGCATCTTGCTGATTACAGCAGGAGGAGCCTGTACCGCCATGTCTGAACTCCACTATCTTTGTGTCAAGTCTGACAGCTATTTATTCTCAGTCCGGCATCCAGGTTTTGTTCTTTTGGGAGGCATTCTCAGTGAAATCAGATGGTGTTTTTCATCCTGTTCTGTTCCCTAGTGTGCTTTCGTTTTGTGCTGTACTGTCTAAAATTGTCGTAAAAAGAATCATACTGGAGCACAAACGTGGCTTCTTATGTTGTTAGGTAAGTAGCCACATAGACAGATGAGTTTGTAGCTTTCACCTGACCAGTGTTCATTTGGACAGACTTTACTGTGAGTCACTAATAAAACTAGAAAGTATATTAAAATGATTCCTTTTTTTTCCCCCTAATTGTTTTATGTTCTCTTCTATTTACCTCTCTTTAGTTTTCTGGTGTAGTATTCCCTTAAGTATTTCCTGAAGAACTAATTTAATTTTGGTGAAATCTTTTGACATTTGTTCTGTCAATAATTTCTTTTCCTCCTTCCCATTTGAAGGCTAATCTTGCCTGAAGTTTACTCTTGGCTAAAGTTGTTTTTCCCTTCCAAGTTTTAAATATCTCTTCCCATTTTTTCCTTGCCTGTATTGCTTCATTTGAGAGGTCTAATGTTAGTCTAATGAGGTAACCTTTGTATGTAACTTGGTGTTTCTTTCTTGCCATTTTTAGAATGTTTTCAGCTATCATGAAAATTTTATTGTGACATAGATTTTTCCATGCCTTTATCCATCTCTCATTTTTTGGGGGGGAGAGATTTTTGCTATAGGGCACATATACTCGCCAGAAAGACAGAGACAGAAAGCAAAAAATCACCCACAAGAGGGGATGGCCATGCTGCAATCCCTTCTCCTACATTTTCCTCTCAGGATCTTGGGCACATATACACACGTGCCCGGCGTGAGTTTAAGTCACCAGGTCCGGGACTTGAACTGTGGAACTGTGGTCTGGGAGTCCAGACCACACCACTGTGTGCATGGGAGTCCAGCAACACAGCCATTACACCATCTGCCAGTCCCAACCCTTACCCATCTCTTAACCTTCTTGAATACTTAGTATATTCAGCCATTTAACAGCATCTAGGATTTCCCATATGTTTTCCTGATTTTTAATGGTTATTCCTCTTTTTTTTTTTAGTTGCTTGAACTAAATCTGAGGTTGTCTTCAAAGTCAGAGATTCATTCTTCTCTGTAGTCTAATCTGCTATTGATACTTCCAAAGGAAGTTTTTTTTATCTCCTGCATTGTATTATTCTTGGTTTTGTTTTTGCTATAGGGTGTGTGCTTGCTGGAGAGACACAGAGACAGAGAGGGGAAATAAGAAAGCGTCCCCCAGAAGGGACAGTCACACTGCAGCCCATTCTTCTCTATTCTCCTTTCAGTATTTTGGGCATGCATGCACATGCACCCAGTATAATTTTTCAAGCTGCTGAGTCTAGGACTCAAATTGCATATTTAGCCATGTGGGATTCAGCCACCTTAATCCCTATGTCACCTACTGGCCTCCTCCTGCACTGTATTATTTATCTACAGAAGTTCCCTTTGATTGTTTTTCAATGTACCTATCTCTTTATGGACTTCCTCCTTCAAATCATGAAAGGCTTTTCTCATCTCCTGGAATTGATTGTCTTTTCTTGCATCTCATGATTTTTGTTACAATGAATATTCTGAATCCTTTTTCTAACATTTCTGTCATCTCTTGTGTTTTATACAGTTAGTGAGAAGTTACTATATTCTTTATGGGGAGGGGAGATAATTCTTTATTTTCTCCTAAGAATTTTTAATTTTAAGCCATCTGGTGATATACTCAGTTCTTCCTACTTTGGGGTATATTTCTGTAGCTCTCTAAGGAATATTTGACTGGAACCAGATTGTTCATTTGAGAGGCACCTTGAAAAAATAAAAGGATAAAAAGAATATGAACTGAATTTTTAATTGGCATAGAAAATCCACCAAATGAAATTCTGACTCAAAAGTTGCTTCTCTAAAAGTTTTTTTGACTAAATCTAATGAGCAAGCTGACAAATTTAGATAATATAAGCTAGACCCATTTCCCTCGTAAATCTTTACACTCTTTGTTTCTGTTTGATTCCCTGAATTTAGCTTTCCTTTTCCCATTTGATTTTCCAATTTCTCTCCTTTTAACTTTCACTGACTTTTTCTCACTCTTGTCTGGGCTGTGTACCTAATGTCAAAGGCTCTCTTGAAACCCCTGAATACTTGTTGCCTATAAAGTTCTATCTATCCCCTGAGCTAGGTGTGTAGACAACTGTAGACTTTAAATATTGTACTAAAACTAAATTTAAAGTTATAATTAAGGATTTGCCTAATTTATAGAAAGATTTAGATTTTCTTTGGATGCATATGATCCAGGATTGCCTGATAATATATCACCTTGTATATATATTTATCAGACACACAAATGCTAAATCTTGAATGGCAAAGGTGATCAAACTAACCCAGACAAGTTATTTTTACTATAAGAAACCAGAATTATTATTATTATTATTATTATTATTTTATCAGAGATTTTTTGCTATAGGGCATGAGTGCTTACTGGAGAGACAGACAGAAAGCAAGAAATCATCCCCTAGAGATCATGGTCACACCTTAATCCCTTCTCCTTCATTTTCCTTTTGGGATTTTGGGCACACACACACATCCGTCTGGTGAGTTTTAAGCTAGCATTCCGGGACTCTGCAACATAACCATTACACCATCTGCTGGTCCCAATAAACCAGAATTTATAAATATACATTTTAAAACTCCAAGGAAGAGAATACTTCCTAAAAGCCATAATACATAATTCAATCATGCAACTAGAAAAAGATGAAAGAAGAATGCGAAAGATCATCTTTATTTGGACTACAGGTATTGTATACTGGTAGAACACTTTGAAATTATTCTTGAACATCATGAGGCAGAACTCAAAACTATGGTTCTATTGATCAAACATTTGGTGGCACATTTCTCAACAGATCACCTATAGGCAAGGCTTCTTGTAGACATTTTAAATAGAGGGATATTTTAAACAAAAGACTACCCCATCTTACAAAAGAATAACCAGTATAAAGAAAAATCTTTTGACTCAGACCAGGGAGTGTTCTCTAAGGAAAGTAAAAGTACCTAGTATCCTGTCTTACTCTTAAACAATCAAGATGAATTAACTACAAATATTGAATATCAACCTCATCAATTCTTGGTAGATATAGGCATTGTTCTTTCTACTTTAAACTTTGTCACCTTGGCTTTATTTCTCCCTCGAAGTAAACATAATACATAGTGCTAGGTATTTATAATAACCCACCAATTTTCTCTATCTCCTGACCCTTAAATGTAACCTTTGGACCTTTGATTGAACAACACTACTTCCTGCTCTGTGATCCCACCTCTGAAAATTTAATAAGAACAGATTTACTTTGCAAATGGAATTGTAATATAAAATGTACACCAGAGGGACTATTTAATGAGATTTCAGAGGACTCCAATATTTAGAATCAAGTTGTGTCTGCTCTGGATAAACCTTGCCTTCTCTGTTATATTTGATATATATCCTGGTTAAAGATCTTGACACCAGCAAGCTTAGTGAACTTTAGTCCACTCTGTAGACTAAAAATTCCACAGACACAGAAACAATAATTGCAGCGGAACCTATTAAAAGTTTAAGTAGATCACATCAAAGTGTTACATAAACTTCACCAATATCCAGTAAAGCAAGAAGCAAAGAGAACACTTAAACTATAGTTTAAGGCCTTGTTTCCAAAGGCCTGCTCATACTCTGCACTAGCCCTTATAAGACTTCTGTCACTAAAGAAATGGTGGGCAAAGACATCAATTTTGTTCAAGATCTCAAGGTATTTAAAAAAGACCTCTCTCTTCCTGCTACTATTTAAGTGAAACACCATGCTGGCATCAGTTCTTAAAGATAGTTGTTTTTACCATAGTGATTGTTTTCTCTGCCATTTTCAAGATGCTACTATCTCAGGACAGTCAATACCTTTATGCCTTCACCTGTGAAGGACAACGACATATGTGAAAAGTTATGCTCTGAGTTTTCATAAAACCCCCTCTTACTTTTTCCCAGGTCTTCATTTAAAAATAAAAAGACCTAAATTTCTTGTTTGACTCAGTTCTGAAAGAATATGTAGATGATTTGGTCAAATAACAAATACTTTGTTCAGAGAATAAGAAAGCTGGTAAATAAGATTCTATTTATTTGTTCTCAGCCATACCAAAAAAGGAACATAAAATTTCAGAAAATAAATTGCCAATTTACCAAAGCACAGTCTGTTGTTTATGTCAGGACCCACCCAAGGAGGAATAAAGCACTCTTCAAATGGACTAAAAAAGCATCTAAACAGAATATGTTGTTCATAAAAAGACGATTGGAGGATTTTTAGACTTATCTGGATACTGCCGAGATTTTCTGAGATTGCGACACCTCTCTGTGAATGATTAAGTAAGCAGTAAGAGATCCCTTCTTAGGAGCCTAGATATGAAAGGGCCTACTCTACCTACGAAAAGCCCTCGTGTCTATTTGTACATGGAGAACTGGACAAGTTCTTGAGGTCTTAACTCTACATGTTGGGAACCATTGAACTCTTATAATAGCTTCATTGTTGACCTGGTGCAAAGACTTACACCCCTTGCCTTTAAGTAATAGCTGCCATTCAAAACGCGTGAATGCTTTTGCTGGCGAGCTAGTTCTAGGAAGCCCACTGGACCTCATAGTTTCTCACAATATATGGTGTAACTGTTACTGTTGATTGAGAACACACACCTCTCAGTCAGCTAATTAACCTCTTGATATTCTGCTACTTTCTCCTTCTCAGATTACTATTTACTGATAAAACACCCTCAATCCTGCCACTCTCTACTCTCCCACCCATTTCGAAAAAAGGAACTTCACAATAGTGTTACTAAAGATATGGAATTTTTTATATCTTGCTCAGATTAGAAACTCTCGTTAAAAACTGTGACCTATTATTATTACTGAAAATCATACTTCAAAACTGAAATGGAAGGTTATCAAGCAGGATATGGTCTCACTAAATTAAGAATATGGTTTTTAGAGGACCAGCAGATTGCATAGTGGTTAAGGCACTGAAATCCCACATGGCTGAATGTATGCACAATTCATCACTGAATCTCCATGATAAAGACATATGGGCAATTCTGGTTTCACCAAATGAAACCATAAGGCATGACAGTCGATAGTGTTTCCATTTCTGTCTACATTAAAAATGACCCTAGGCAAATCAAACTGTAACTTTGCCAGTGTCCTAAGAGAAAGAACAAGTTATTATAATCTATTGATTAGATCCTAGGTAAGTCTAATTTTTTTTTTTTTTTTTAATTTGCCAGCAGGTGCATGTGATCACCAGAGAGAAACAAAGAGAAAGAGAAGGAGAAAGCACCCCCAAAATAAGACATGGTCATATTAATCTTTTTTTCTTCCATTTTTCTATCCAGTTCCAGTTAAACTTTTGGGCATGCATATACATATGCCCAGCATGTTCTTTAAACTACCAGGGTTGGGATTCGAATTGTGTAGTCAGCTATGTAGAATCTGGCTTCCTTAACCACTAGGTCACAGGGTCAACCCTTCTGTAGGTCAAATGGCCAAATGTCAGGTACACTTGGCAAACTGGGAGACACAAACTCAGAGCCTTTCCATGAGGCTCTAGCATTGCACAACAGTTCCTCTACTGCCTGACCCACAGAGACTGGGCTGGTAAACCTAAATTTTAATTCAAGAATCTTTGTGAGGCCGTGGGCTCAATATTTGCCATCTGATAATAATTAACAAAGTTCCAAATATACCATCTGGCTAATAGAAAGCCTTATTTCTTGCATCATGTTATAACAACTCCTTTTCCCTGGATCTCCATGTAGCCCTACTGGATACAACTTCCTTTAGGAACTGGATGGCTGGTCCTCTGTGCCTTGTACTAGCATCTTATATACCTTGGAAATAATTTTCTGAGACTTGTCTGTACACAAACAACCCAGTTCTATAAATAACATGGCTGAGAATTCTGACTCATGTGTGAGCTCCAAAATGAGATGATTATTGAGGCAGTCCACCTGAGAGAAATACTGATTCACTGTTTATGCAAGCACTCAGAGCGGTGTTCTCAATGGTGGCACACCAGCTGAAAAAATAGTAAGAAACATTATTAACTCGGATGGAAATTATTCACATTATTGCCTGTGCCCTAGATAAAACACAGAATAGTCTTGTGGGTATAAAGAGTGATGGACAATTGCATTGCTCTAGATTTGTCATTGACTAGATTCTTTTGGTCTCTGTGATGTTGCCAATATGTCTTGTTGTACTTGGATCAATGAAACAGGAAAGACAGAGCAGGCTATTTATACATTATCATAAGTATTAAGCTACTTGGCTTTTTAAGGTGCATCCTCATGGCCCATGGGATTAGTGTTCTTGGCTTAAATTGGACAGTTGGAGTTCCTTGGTTCAAAGATCTTACAAGGACTTACAATGGTTTTTCTTTTTATTATAGTAGTTGTGATGCTGATTGATTACATTCTATATGCCTTGATGATAACAACAAAAGGTCAAAAAGACCAACTGATACAGTAAACTATGAAGAGGACAGGATAATGTTTGAGCAAGGAACATACGGATCTTCGATTCTCCCTGAGTTGTTCAACCTTTCTCAAATGATAGAATGATCACATTGAGAATTGTGAAACTTAATATTCCAATGGCCAGACGGTACATGAGATTAGGACTTTGACTCAAAAAACTCTATAGCATCCAATGTGGAAAACCATATAAGAACTGTGTTGCAGATCGGTCTAGAATGGTCAGGACTTGGTCAATGATCACTGGATCTCTGTTGTTGACTCTTCTTCTAACTCAGTATCAAGTAGAGAAGGTCAAATATGTTCCTGAAATCAATCACATAAGATGTTCCTCTATTAGCCCAGCAGATGGTGCAGTGGTAATAAAATGGACCCACATAACAAAGGTCCTGGGTTCACATTGTGGGACCTCCGTGACCATGCCACACATGTGTGTGTGTGCTCATGAACCAGATCATCTGAGTCTGGGGATGGACTGTGGCATGAAGACCCAGTTGGTAGTGCCTGTCTCTCTGTCTCTTTCTCACATGGAAAAAATACATTTTAAAAACTTCAATACACACACACACACACACACACACACACACACATATATATATATATATATATATATATTTGTTTTTTAAAACTTTACCTTTCTAAAAGAAGGGTTTTTTTTAAGAGGTTTTTGACTTAGGGCACATGTGTTCACCAGAGAGAGAGGCAGTGAGAAGGAAGGTGAGAAATCACTCCTACACACACACACACACACACGGAATGGCCTTACTGCAATCCCTTCTCCTTCATTCTCTTCCCAGGATCTTGAGCATGCATGAACATGCTCCTGGCATGAGTGCCAAGGTACTGGATCCAGGACTTGAACAGTGAGTGGACATATGGGAGTCCAGCGACATAACCACTATGCCATCTGTTAGCCCATATTACTTAGCCTAATTCTACCTTCTCTATGTCTATAGCCTCCAATCAGTGTTTATAAAGACTCCTCCCATTTTCTTTTCTTTTTTTTTTTTTTAACTGTAAACTTTTCCACTCTTCTTGCTTTGAGATTCCACCAAATGCAATTGATGATAGTTGACTCCCTGGTCATAAAAAATTCTGAATAAATAGCATCTATTTGTTCTCATGTGGGTGGTCTTTGTCAATTCTATAGTTCTTAGGCATGACCCATGTAATGTGAATTAAATATTTTGAATGTTACTTCTTAAGACATGGTTTGAAAACATTATTGTACATCAGACTCACCTGGAAAGCTTGTTAAATCACAGCTTGCTGGACCTCATCCCCAGAGTATGTAATTCACTGGGTCTTGGGTGTGGCCAAGAATTTACATTTATAACAAGTCCTCAGATGATGCTAATGCTATTGGCCAGATGACAACATTTTGAGAAATGTTGCCTTAAGCCACCAACATGATTTAATGACAGCAGCAATAATACCTAGATTTATACAGTGTGCTTGCTCAGAATACGACAGTTGTGTAAAATCTATGGGCCCAAAGTCGTATTTTAAAACATGACCTTCTTTGGAAACACACACCTTGAGTAGGAGTTATGAGGTTATAAGAGGAAGAGAAATGAATTTGATCAGAGTTGGAGGGAAATGTCTTCACCTTGCTCATAATTATGATTTGTTTTGTCCTTTCAGGGTAATTAGCCATACATCAGTAAAGAAACCTAGGAGACTTACACTAACTCATTTATGATGTAGGAATGAAAAGACAACCTCTTTCTGCATGGAAAAGGTGAGAAGAAAATCATTAGGGTTACATTAGTTATGGCCACCTTTTTAAAAAGATTCATAATTTAGCAATAACATTTGACTATTAATTAATTACATCCTCACAAGTGTCCACTGTCATTTGAGTGAAAATAGCAATGCAGAAAGATAGGAGACAGGGAAGGATATAGATTCAGTTCTTGTCAAGGCTATGTGAGAAACATTAAGAATCAAAGGATTGGTTCTTGGGAACCAGCAGTTAGCGTAATGGCTATGTCACTGGACTCCCACGTAGTCAACTGTGGTTCACGTCCTGGACCCGATGGCTTAAAACTCACGCCAGGCGCGTGTGCGTACATGCCCAAGATCCCAAGAGGAGAATGGAGGAGAAGGGATTGCGGCATGACCATCCCCTCTGGGGGGTGATTTCTCGCTTTCTGTCTCTATGTCTCTCTCTGTCTGTCTGGCGAACACACGCGCCCTATAGCGAAAACCTATGCAAAAAAAAAAAAAAAAGAATCAAAGGATTGGTTCTTATTTTAGGAGCTCAAGTCCCTACTGCTACATGTGGATCTCAACTGGCCTGTGCTTTTCAGCCCCTTCCCTCCCACAACTATCAATTTTACTGCTCCATTCTCTCCTACCAACCTGCCTAACCTTGCTCCTGTGCCTTGCAATTTAAAAACGTCAGCTGTTTAAGTCAGCTGTCCCAATAACCAGAGGATGCTCCTTGTTTCAACTTGATCTTGAATTTCTGTTTGGATTGTCTGAATTAAAAAAAAATAACCTCAAAAGAATTTGAAGATGAATTGATTCTGTGCAATCCGCCTTTCTTAGTTAAGATTTTACTCACAATAAAGAGAACAATCAAGCCCTCCTTTCATTGTACATTCTACACTAGAGGGCATTTCTTTCCAAGGTACTGAGAAAACAATTTTTACAATGACCAGTTTTGGTCTTTGCCTTTTAAAATTTGAACAGACTTAAAAAAAATACAGAGTAATGACGAAGGGATGAAAACAGTGCTAAAGGGCACTGTTGAAAGATCTGGATTGTTTAGCTAAGCAACAGAGCCGATCAAGGTTGAATAAAAGGGTCTACCTTGTGGTCAAACATGACCACCTGGTAATTTTTTATGAATGACAACTGAGAGAATGAAGAATGAAACCAATTACAATTTCTAATGGAACATTTGATCTAGTCAATGACTCTGAGGCACCAAATGCCTTCAGGAAGCTTTCTTCTCAGCTGGAACCTAATTTTACTGGACCCATTTTACTCTGTATGATAATGCAGATGTCCTTCGTGGCTTCTTTGAGGTCAAAAAGGCATCACTATGTGCTGTTTAGGAGCAAGTTTCTTTCTAAATAAGATCTGACTGGGTCATTACCCAGAAGCAATAATTGGGCCATCAGGGACAAGATGAGCTCCAAATGAAAGAATTATTCACTGGCTAAAGATGATAAGCCACTGAGGCAAAAATCAGCAAGGACCAGAGCTTGTGTCATCAGAATCTTTTCATTCTTTAGCCTGCTTATGTAAATGGAAAGAGGAGCTGACAGTATATAATTTATTTAGCAAATATTTTAAGGTAACACTTCTAAACAAAAGTGTTTATTATGCCCCCTCTTTCAAAATGGAAATGACAAAACTTCAGTTATTGTGAACTTGCAAATAGTTAAGGAAAAAAATACATATACTTAGAAAAAACACAAAATATTATTTATGTAAGTAATATTTAACCATGGCTAGGAAGGGATTAGGACAGTTTTAATAAATTTTAAAAATAAAAGTATTTAAAAACATTTTCCTTAGGGCATGTGTGCTCATTTGAGACAGAAAGAAAGAAAGTGAGAAAACACCCCCCATGGGGGATGGCCATGCCACAGTCCCTTCTTTTCCATTCTCCTCTTGGGATTTTGGGCACACATGCACACACACTTCATGTGTTTTTCAAGTCACTGTGTTGGGGGAAGTGAACCATGCAGTCAGCCATATAAGATCCAGCCACCCCAACCACCACGTAACCAGTTGTCCCAAACATTGCATATTTTTAAAAGGACTAATTTGGTTTGACAAATGAAATATGTTATCATGTACAGTAGTTGTTATACATATAAGTGTAATAAAATAAATGCTTTATAAATAGACATTTTATAGAAATAATATAGAAATATTTTTGTCAAAAATGAATATATATATATATATATATTACCAACAACTTGCATTGCTTTTAAATCTTATATTACTTATCTGAAAATAGGGGATCAATTTATTTTTACAATTTATTTTTATACTTCGTTTATCTAACAACCAAAAATAAAATAATAAAACTTTAATTGCAGTCTTCTGAGGGACTTATTGCCTTTCTTTTTCAGTTTTCTGAAATATAAAAAGCACTTCTTATGGGTAGACAGTTAAGATAATAGCTCTATTCTTGCCTGCTTTTCTATTTTCATGTTTTTTTGTTATAATTTTAAAAGTTTATTTCTTCTACAAGAGAGAAAGAGAAAGAGAGAAAGATAAAGAGAAGAAAGAGAAAAATCAAGAGGATCTCTACACTAGCATCTACCCAAGCCTCAGCCAGCCTGGATCACACAAGCATGCATGTGTGGATCTGATCTGAGCAGGGAGACCCAAAAACAAATCTAGGACCGTTCCAAGTAGATACATCATAGACATTGTGCCACTACTGTGCCACTGCTGCTGGCCCCTGTTTTATTTTTATTAGGAGATTCACTAGAAGTGTGTATACACACACACACACACACACACACACACACACACACACATATATATATATATATATTTTTTTCTTTTGAGGACTTTTTTTTTTTTTTCCTAGGGTGCATGCACTCACCTGAGAGACAGAAAGAGACCATTCCCTCCATGGGGAATGGTCACACCGCAATCCTTTCTTTGTGCTCATCTTGGAATTTTGGGCATACATGCACACATGCCCAGCATGAGTTTCAAGCCGCTGAGTCTGGGACTTGAACTTCAGTCTGCTACCTGGGAGTCCAGCAACATAACCATTACACCTGCTGGTCCCCCACTAAAAGTATATTATGCAAAGTTTGATCCTAGCTTCCTACTGACAAAACTATATTAAATATTGCACTAAAGTGAGCAATGTTTTCTCATCTCCATGTTCAATAGAGTGCTTTCCTTACTAGTGAGTTCTAGTGGGTAAGTGTGATTATTGAAGAATATAACTGAAGGTTATACCTTTAGATTTGGAGTGCTCATATTCAGGTCACATACATTTCTAAGCAAATTGTAATGTCTTCATCAGTTTGAATATTGGATATTTGCATCTAGGATAGTTGGTTGTTTGGAGTCTATGGAAAAATGGTGGTTAGACCTTATAAACACCTATTTAAAACCATAATTGAGATGAAAAAGTGACTCAGTTGAGTTACTTTGAGAAAGTAGACTCAATCATTAAAAATATGAGCACTGGGGGCCTGCAGGCGGCATGGTGGTTAAGGTCGCTGGACTTCCACATGGTCAACCACAGTTTGAGTCCTGGACCTGGTGGCTTGCTTTCTCACATTCCATCTCTCTCTCTCTTTCTCTCTCTCTCACTCTGTCCCTCTATGGTCAAATTGAAATAAATAAATAAAATAAATGGAGTTAGATAAAGAATTCTTTAAAAAAAAAAATATATATATATATACGAGCACTGTATGATGATCAACTATCCCAGTTTCTCTGGGACTGAGAAGCTTCCCAGAACAAAAGGCTTTTAATGCTAAAACCAGGACCACCCCAGGCAAAATGAGAGAAATTGGTTGTCCTGATGAGTTTCTTCTGATGGCTCTCCTGGAAAGAGGAGAGTGCTCATACCCAAAATTCCAGCCCAGGATATACCAAGCCATTTCTACTATCTCACCTAACCATACATTACATTACAAGGAAGGAAGGGAGTAAATCACACAAATATCTTGGGAAAAAATATCAGGGTAGTAAGGAAAGAATGTTTGATTACACTGTAAGTGTGAAAGGAAGTCATTGTAGAATTACTAGAATGTATGAGAAATGATCTGATTTATGGTTTAAGATGATATCTTTGGCTACAGGAGGAGTATGAACTGTATTAGGGCAAGAGCATACATGGAATGACCATTTAAAGGCTATTGTGGAGGGACCAGCAGATTGCATAATGGTTATGTCACTGGACTTCCATGCAGTTGATCACGATTCAAACCCTGGACCCGGAGGCTTAAACTCATACTGGGTGCATGCATGTGCATGTCCAAGATCCTGAGAGGAGAATGGAGAAGGGATTGTGGCGTGGCCATCACTCTGGAAGGTGATTTCTCATTATCTCTGTCTTTCTCTATCTCTCTGGTGAGTGCAAGTGGTCTATAGCAAAACTCTTTAAAAAAATTAAATTAAAGCTATTGTGGAAATTCAGAAGAGAGTCATTACTGGATGATAGTTTTAGAACTGGTAAAAAGTAGTTGAGCTGTAATATATTTTGAAGTAGAATTGACATTATTTGGATGTCGATGGGAAGTAGAGTATGAGAAAAAGAGAAGAGCCCAAAGATGATTATAAGATTTTTGCCCTGAGCAATTAGTAATTGGATTGCCTTTTACTTAGATGTCAATTATAAAAGAAAAACTGGTGATGGGGATTGTCTTAGCTTGTTTTGTGATGTTAAAACTGAATATCAAAGACTGGGTAATTTATAATGAACAGAAATTCACATCTCTGAAGGCTAGGAACACCATGATCAAGGTGCTGACATCTGGTGAGAGTTTTCTTGTTGGGTCATCTATGGCACAAAGTGGGAGAGAAAAGGAGAAGGTGAGAGAGAGAGAAAGGGGAGAGAGAATGCATCCATTTATAATGAGCCCATTTCTGCAATAATGAACTCAATCGTGCAATAATGGCATTAGTCCAATCATGAAAGTGAAGTTCTCATGACCTAATAATCTCTTAAACATTTCACCACCACTTATGTCCATGGTCATAGTGGAAATGAAATTTTAGCATGATTTTTGGAAGATTCAAACATTGAAATCATAGCAATGGTAAATCAAGATATATTAATTTTGGTATGTTTATTAGAACTTCAAGTAAAAGTCAGTAGGCTATTGGCTACGAAATTTAAGTTTGAGGAAATCTCTGTCTAGAGACATAAACCCAATAGTTACCAATTTTTTTATTAATGGTATTGAAAATCACAGGACTTGCTAAGTTCATCTGATAGAGAAGGAAAAAACTGTATGGACTAAGCTCAAGAAATAGAAACATTAGAAAGAACAGAAAAAGTAGACAAAGGAATCTGAAAAGGAGAAATCAGTGATGTAAAAGAAAAACCAAGATAGTTTGATGTTATGAAATTAAGAAAAGAGTATCTCAAGAAGGAAGCAAGGTTTAAATAGATTAGGATTAATGATTTTGATTGGTTTTATTGATTTGTAGACTCATATGAGAATAGTTTCTATACAGCTTTGGGGATGAAAGTATGGATGGGATGGGTTTAAAAGAATGTGGGAAGGGCCAGCAAGTGACATAGTGGTGAAGGCACTGGATTCCCACATGGCCAATTGTGGTTCAAGTCCTGGACCTGGTAGCTTGAAAATCACACTGGGTATGTGTATGTTTGTGACCAAAATCCTGAGAGAAGGATGGAGAAGAAGGGATTGCAGCATGGCCACTTCCTCAGGAGGGCAATTTCTCACTTACCCTCCTCTCTGGTGAGTGCACATACCTTATGGAACAGACATGAAAAATAAAGAACATGGGGAGAGAATAAGTGGACTCAGAGAGTTTAGTCTGAAGACTGACATTAACCACCATGTAAATTCATGAACTGTAGTAGCATAAATGTCTTTTAACAGCTGGGCTATCATTAAATACATTATATACTTGTGAGTCTAAAAACTGTTTTTAATCAAATTAAGCATAATTCCAATGTGTGCTTTTTCTAAAAGCCAGGACATCTCTTCTATAGCTGTTTTCTTACAAGTAATAGAATGTTAGTCACCATTGGGACCAGCAGTTGGCGTAATGGCTATGTTGCTGAACTCCCATGTAGCCGACCGCAGTTTGAGTCCCAGAACCGGTGACTTAAACTCACACTGGGTGCGTGTGAGTATGTGCCCAAGATCTCAAGAGGAGAATGGAGGAGAAGGAATTGGGGTGTGGCCATTCCCCCTGAGGGTGATTTCTTGCTTTCTACCTCTCTGTCTCTCTGTCTTTCTGGTGAGTGCTGGGGGGGGTGATTTCTTGCTTTCTTATCTCTCTGTCTCTCTCTGTCTTTCTGGTGAGCGCATGCACCTTATAGCAAAAACAAACAAACAAACAACAACAAAAAAAAACTCTCCAAAGAAACCCAGAATGTTAGCCAGCATTATCTAGTTATAATGAAGTAACACGTGTATCTTGTGTAGAAATAATCTAGGTGAAATGAGTCAGTAGCTTTCCCTGAAAAGCATATCCACTCTGGGAACCAGATGTGATTGTGAACATATTAATCTTGGTCCTGACATGTCAGTATCAGGTGGAAAGTCAAACTTCACCATTTTCTTTAAGGTGATGACATCTTTGTCTTAAATCACAATCATGATAATAATGAAAGTATTGAAAGTTATGTTAGTAGAAAATATCTTACTGTACTGAAATTGTTAAATATCACATCACAAATAAGTATGGTTTTTTTTCTCTTTTTTTTAGCTGTGAACTTTGGCATTAACAGTTTCAGGGTTTATTGAGTACTAAGCATGCATGGTAGTTGGTTAAGGTGATAAAACCAAAAAAAAAAAAAAAAAAAAAACGAAAGAAAGAAAAAAGAAAAAAAAAAGACATATCTTGAGCTGACTCTTATTATAGACCGGTTCAGATTCAAGCATAGGCTACAATAAAAAAAATGAGAAAAAATGAATTATTTTTATTAAATTACAACCAAATCTGCCAATAAGCAAAACAAAAGACAGCTAAGAGTTCAAGATTATTGGGCACTGATCCCGTTGTTCCTCACAGAAGCAAACCCAGTTTCTGTGGTTCAACAGCTGACATGGAGTGAGGAGTGGACAGGGTAATAGTAAGAATACTAGGTAAGGTTGTAGCTTGTGCCAAGAATTTGTATGCTAATACTAGTGCATACTACTCACCTGGGGAGGGAGGGTTATTGTTCAAATGCAAATTATGAGGACTGGTAGGTGGCCCACTGCCCTTTAAGTCCTGGGCCTGGTGATTTGCTTTCTCACTTTCCCTCTCCCTCTCTCTCTCTCTCTGAGCAAATTGGAAAACAATAATAAATAAAGTTAAATAAAATAATTCTTCAGATGAAAATTTCGATTCAGTAGGTCCCCCAGATGAAGTAGATACTGCCAGTCTGGTTAGGGATGCAAACTTCAAATAGGGAGGGGCTAAGAGCCTAGTGTGATGAATTACAGTAAGATCAGAAAAATAGAGAGTACATTGCAGAGGGCCCTGAATGCTAAATAGAAGAGTTTGATGTTTAAATGTAGACAATTGGACAACTGTTGGTAGGTTTATATAAATTGCCATGAAATAAATCATGATCATCAGCATAGTCTTAAGACAGAGGCAGCAAAGGGATTGGACAGGATAGGATGAATTTCTGAGAAGTTTAAAAGACTTGATAGGATTTAGAGACACAGAAAAATGTTAGAGGCAAAGAAGACAAGTTGCTAAAAATCTCAAAGTTGTGAGACAAGATAAAGAGAAAAATATTTCCATTATAAAAATAGCCAAGTAAAGAGAGTTAGAGGATGGTAGAAAATGAAAACCAAATGAGAATGCTGGCCCATTATATCTAAGATATGCTAATATCATTAATACTGTTGGTGCAAAATAAAAAAAAAATTCAGCCTTTGGCTGAGAGACAATAAATATGTGCATACTGGGACCAGCAGTTAGCGTAATGGCTATGTCGCTCGACTCCCATGTAGTCAACCATGATTCCAGTCCCAGACCAGGTGGCTTAAACTCACGCCGGGTGCATGTGCATGCGTGCCCAAGATCCCGAGAGGAGAATGGAGGAGAAGGGGATTGCGGCGTGGCCATCCCCTCTGGGGGGTGATTTCTCGCTTTCTGTCTCTATGTCTCTCTGTCTGTCTGGTGAGCATACACGCCCTATAGCAAAAACCTCTCAAAAAAAAAAAGGAATAAATATGTGCATACTAAAAGAAGTGAGAAGTTTGGAGAAAAAAATTAAAAGAGAAATTTTTAAAAGGAGGTTATTATGCGCTGCAAGAGTGAAGGGAAAAGGAAATCAATGTAAATGAGAACTTAGGTTCAGCAATTAATGTAAAACTTCTAAAGTAACTTATGAACATTGCAGGGTAGAGAAGAAATAGATTTCAGCTGAGGTCTTCATCAGGAAACATCGGCTGGAGTGCATCATTCAAGTTACTTACGTGATTATAGTTCAGCACTGCTGTATTTGCTAGCCCTGTGGCTCAGTCTGTCGTCATCAGGACCAGCACTTTGGTGATTCATTCATTTTTAGTTTTGTGTGTGTGCACATGTGCGTGTGGTGTTTCTTTTTAAATGAAAAATGTCCTACCCACATTTGACTCTGAGAGAATTCTGATCATGAAGTGGCTCCAGTGGCTGTTTTTTTTTTTTTTTTTCTTTTCTTTTTGGAGAGGTTTTTGTTATAGGGCACATGCGCTCGCCAGACAGACAGAGAGAGACAGAGAGATACTGACATGTCAGGACCAAGATGATACGCTTTCAGGGAAAGCTACCGACTCACTTCACCTAGATTATTTCTACAAGAGTTATATGTGCTACTTCAGTATAACTAGATAATGGTGGCTAACATTCTTTTTTTGGCGGAGAGGTTTTTATTTTTTGCTATAGGGGTCGTGCGCTCACCAGAAAGACAGAGAGAGACGGAGAGATAGAAAGCGAGAAATCACCCCCCAGGGGAGATGGCCATGCTGCAATCCCTTCTCCTCCATTCTCCTCTCAGGATCTTGGGCACACACGCACACATGCCTGGCGTGAGTTTAAGCCACTGGGTCCGGGACTTGAACCGTGGTGGGCTACATGGTAATTCAGTGACATTGCCATTATACTAACTGCTGGTCCCTCCAGTGACTGTTTTGATAATAGACAAAGGTTTGGGTGCTTTGAATTTTTTCTTTTCTTTTCTCTTCTCTTCTCTTCTCTTCTCTTCTCTTCTCTTCTCTTCTCTTTTCTTTCTTTCTTTCTTTCTTTCTTTCTTTCTTTCTTTCTTTCTTTCTTTCTTTCTTTCTTTCTTTCCTTGTACTAAATCATCCAGGAGTAGTACTGTGGGAAGAAATCCTTGTTGTTTCTCTATACTTACTACCTTCTTTATTCATAGCATTAACTCTTTATTTTCATGACTGTCCATCTAAAGACTACTTTAGTCAGTTTTCTTGTTTGTTTTCAGAGACTTACTATAGGATGTGAGTGCTTAATGGAGAGACAGAGAGAGTCAGAGAGACAGAAAGCAAGAAATCACCCTCGGAGATCACTCTGCTGCAGTCCCCTCTCTTCCACCCTCCCTTCAAGATTCTAGGCACACATGAACACAGCCCAGTGCATGTCTCAGTTCACCAGGTCTGGGTTGGCCATGTGGGACTCTGGTTGGCCATGTGGGACTCCAGCACCTTGACCACTATACCACCTGCTGGCCCCTTTACTGTTTTTTTAATGTCTAGGTACGGTCACACAACTAAGTTTTGGCTGTTGCAATGTTAGTAAAGTTAATCTACAAAATTCTTTAATTGCGAGTAGGATTGTGCTCTCTTATTCATATTTCTTCCTTTATCTGCTGATTGAAACATGGACATGTGGTGGGGCCAGCAGCTGGTGTAGTGGTTAAGGAGCTGGACTCTCACATGCCCAAGTATGATTTGATTCCCAGACCCAGCTGCTTGAAAATCACGTCAGTGAATGTGCATGCCCCAAATCCCAAGAAAATGGAGGAGAGGAGATTTTGGTGTGACCATTGCCCCCGAGAGATGATTTCTCACTTAAAAAAAAATTAAAAAAAGGAAAAGAAATGGGAATTTTAAGAAACCATCTTGGACTGAATGGATCATGACAGTGAAGTCAAGAGAGAGCAACCAATAGATGGTGGGAATCTGCTTCCCCAACACCCTTGAGTCGGCAGTCACCCTCACACTTGAACTCTTTTGGGAAAGAGAAATAACTTGTTTATTTAGAACTTTATGACAGCAACCAATTCTATATTCTAATGAATATAGGTAACTTGGAGAAAGGCATTCTCAAAATGCATCTCAATCTGGCTCAGCGGTGCAGTGGTACATGCTGTCTAAACAATGTTAGATCCATATTGAAGATTGTGGATTCTGTTCCCTGGTTGACCTATACATGGTGAAGCATGTGCCTGTGATCCTGGCTATCTTCGGAGGCTGGGAGGAGATCATGGCATGAGACTGTGTTGAAGTTGATCGTCTTGTTCAGTTCTGTCTCTCTGTCTTTTATTTTCATGAATAAAATAAGCTTAAAAACAAATAAACCATAATACATGTCTAGACCTTCCTCCCTAAGCAGAGATCCTCTCATCTTATTTTATTAGAAGTTAATTTTTTAAAAAACACTTTACTATTATTTTCTAGTTTGTTCAGAGTCAGACAGAGAGAGAGCAGGAAAGTGAGAAAGCAAGCCACCAGGTCCAGGACTTGAACTGCAGTTGGCCATGTGGGAGTCCAACACATTTAATCACCACACCACCTGCCTGTCCCGGAAGTTAATTATTAAAGCAACCCACTGCATTTGCCTTTGTCCTTAAATTCTCTATATTTATCCCCTCAACCATCCTTCACTGTTGAGGAAAACTATTTCTTTTGCCTAAAGCAAAAGCACTTGTATATATACTCTCAATCCTATCCTTTCTTGACTCGCTAAATAGTATAACCTAGCCATTATGTCCTTGGTATAGAAGGCCTTTCATTTCTGCTTTCAACTGATTTTTTTAATTTGAACATTTTTAGTTCTCCTTAAAATGGGAGGTGAAATTCTCATGTGGTTCCATATCTTCATTGTCCTCTATGCCAAACTGTGTGAATGATGATGCTTTAGACACTATTGCAGCTTTTTTCATTCACTTTTTAATTTGTGCCCTACAAACAAGTCTTTCATTCCAATTACTTTATCCAACGTGCCTTTTTAAAAGAATATTGTATTTAGAGAAACAGGCCCACTAAAAGATATCTATGTCTTTATAGATATATATTTTTCCCTTTCCTTCATTATCAGTAATTGGTTCATGTGATTAAAGGGCTGAGAAGTCTCTTGCCATCTGCAAGCTAAAGACCCCGGAAAGCTAGTAGTGTAGTTTTAGTTTGACTCTTCCATGTCTGAAGGCCTGAAAACCAGAAGAGCAAGTGAGGAAAATTATAGTTCAAAGGCAAGGGAAGATGAAATGAGAAAATGAGAAATTCCAGCAATGAGATGTTCATACAGAGAGATGCTGCAGGGTGAGGGACGAGATTCCTTCTTCCTTAACTTTTCATTCTATCCAGGATCTCCAAAGATTGGACGATACTCAACCATACCAGAGAGAGAAATCTATTTTACTGAATCCACAAATTCAATGCTATCTTATGCTGTCTCTGCTATCTCAAAGATACCCTCACAGACACACAATTACCAATATTTAATTTGGGGAGCCATGATCCCTGGGCCCACTCAAGTTGACACACAAATTAAACTATTGCAATTATGGCTCCAAAGATTGGACGATACTCAACCATACCAGAGAGAGAAATCTATTTTACTGAATCCACAAATTCAATGCTATCTTATGCTGTCTCTGCTATCTCAAAGATACCCTCACAGACACACAATTACCAATATTTAATTTGGGGAGCCATGATCCCTGGGCCCACTCAAGTTGACACACAAATTAAACTATTGCAACTATGGTTTTTTTTTTTTTTGGTAATTAATAGAACCAATGCTAATTAAAAAATTGTAAATTACATAGATCTTAGTTTAAGATATTTTGTGAATCAATAAAATGTGGGAAAAAAGTATAAAAGTAATAATAATAATAAAATTAAATAAGAAAAAAGAAAAATGAAAAAACAATAGTAAATAAAGTTAAATAATTCTTTAAGAAAAAAGAAATAGATCTGTAGATATTTGGCATATATCCTAATGTTTATAAGTAATTATTTTTATTTTTATACTTTTTACAACAAAATTATCCTATATGTCTTGTTGTTCCCTGATTTTCAGATGAACAATAGAGTGTAGAAATTTTTCCTTCCAAATAAATCTATCATATTAATATCTAGAGAATATAGTATTATAGATATGCACCAGTTTATTCAAACACTCTGTTAGGGTTGAACACTTAGGTGGTCTCTAATTTTTGCTATTATGAACATTGCTTAAACATTCGTCTCTACATGCAGTGTTTGCTCTATTCTTTTTGTTCTTACTGATGCTGTTCTCTCCTTCATGAAAAGTCTTTTGCTCAATAGCCTCCCATCATCAATTAAAATAGAACAAGATGGATCCAGCAGATGGCGTGGTTACATAACTGGACTCCCACATGGCTGACCACTGTTTAAGTCCCAGAATCGGTGGCTTAACACTCATGCCGGGTGCTGCGCATGCATGCCCAAGGTCTCAGAAGGAGAATAGAGGAGAAGGAATTGCACCATGGCCATCTTTTCTAGGGACTGATTTCTCACATTCTCACTTTCTCTCCCACTGTCTCTCTCTCTCTCTCTCTGGTGAGCACACATGCCCAAAAACCTCTTTACAAAAACATAGAACAAGAGGCAAATCTGACCTACTCCTCCATGAAACCTGCCTATTTTCCTCTCCTCATTGAAATCTGTCTACTTGAATTTATGTACTATTTTTCCTATGCATTTTGGTATGCCTAATTGTATATTATCTTCAGTTACTCACATTTGTATGCATATTACTGGTAAGATCCATTAAGAATAGATTTCTTCTATAGTTCTCATTTCACTGAACACTATTATGCTGTGACAAGCTTCATTCCCTGTTTGAAAATCCCATAGGTCTCACCTATAGGATTTTTTTTTTAAATGTGTATAGAAGTGTATCTGTGTCAGAGAGAATTGAGAGAGGGAGGGGTTAGGTAGAAAAGCTTAGAAATATTGTTCTGGTTTATTTGATATGTAATAATGTACTCAATTCCTGGAATGAATTTGCCATGGATCATTTGGCATGTATGCTCGCCAGAAAGATAGAGAGAGACAGAGAGACAGAAAGCGAGAAATCACCCCACAGGGGGCATGGTCATGCTGCAATCCCCTCTCCTCCATTCTCCTCTTGGGATCTTGGGCATGCATGCACACATGCCTGGCATGAGTTTAAGCCACCGGGTCCAGGACTTGAACCATGGTCAACTATATAGGAGTCCAGTGACATTAGACATGATGCCATATGCTGGTCCCTGGTCAAATTAACTTCTGTCACCTCACCTGTAATTTGAAAAGACTGTCATGTTTATGACTCCAGTGTAGTCATGGAGGGTACCACGATAAAAAGGGGCTAACAATGTAGCAATGAACAACACGCAAAAGGATTGCAAGACAAGTGAGATGAGTTTGTTCAGATTTAAATCTATGATTAGATACTAAGAACCAGGACTTCTTATCCAATTCTGGGTAGTAGTTGGAGGTATAGAAAATCTGGATTTTAGGGACCAGCAGTTAGTGTAATGGCTATGTCATTGAATTCCCATGTAGTTGACCACAGTTCGAGTCCCGGACCTGGTGGCTTAAACTCACACTGGGGGAATGGCGGAGAAGGGATTGCAGCATGGTCATCCCCCCTGGGGGGTGATTTCTCACTTTCTGTCTCTCCGTCTCTCTTTTGGCAAGCGCAAGCACCCTGTAGCAAAAACCTCTAAAGAAAAAGAAAATCTGGATTTTAGTTCTTATCTGTGCCATGTACCAGAAGACCTGATTATTTACCTTTCTTAGACCTTGGTTTATGAAATGGAGATAGTATTTCCTGCCCTTCCTACATCAGGATTGCTTTAATTATCCATGTATGTAACAAGTGCACTTTAAAAACTACACACTCTGCAAAGCTGTGGCAGGTGGCACTTTCCAAAGATGGTTGTAGCATCTCCTGTCCCACATGATCTTTGGCAACGTGATCCATGTCTTGGTCTATTTTGACTGATAAAACAAATTATCATAGCCTGGGTTGCTTTTGAAAAATTGATTTATTTTTCACAGTTGTGGAAACCGCCAGCAAACTAGGTGTCTTGGGGTTCACATGTGGCCTTCATTTCAATGTGTCCTCACATGGTAAAAGAGTCAGGGGAGCTCTCTGAGGTTTCTTTTATGAGGCCACCAATTCCACTCATGAGGGTTTCACTCTTAAGACCTGATTGCCTCCCAAGACCCTACTTCCTAATATCATCATATTGGGCCATAACATTTGCCATATAATTTTTTTGGGTGGTGACACCAATGTCCAGCCTATAATATCTTGCTATTCACCCATTGAGAGGTGGGGTCTATGTCTCCTCCCCTTGAATCTGGATGGGTTTGTGAATACCTCAAACAATACAGCATGGTACATGTGACGCTATGTGACCTTCAAAGTGAGGTCATAAGAGGCAATACAGATTCTGCCTTGTTTTCTGGAACATGCTAATGAGAACATTGAGCTACCATCCAAGAAGTCCAACCACCCTGAAGCTACTATGCTTTGAGGAAGCACTGGCCACAGGGATAGAATATGTGTAGGTCCTAAGTAAAAATGCTTCCAGATGATTCCAGCCCTGTCTTCATTGGCCCTTCTAGTCTCCTCAGCTGAGGCATCATCATCTTTAGACATCATGAAGCAGAGACAAGTCATTACAAATTCTTGACCTGTAGAATCTTGGACCATAGAGACCAGCAGTTGGCCTAATGACTATGTCACTGGACTTCCAAGTAGTCGACTGCGGTTTAAGTCCTGGTTCCAGTGGCTTAAACTCATGCTGGGCGCATGTGTGTGTGTTCCCAAGATCCTGAGAGGAGAATGGAGGAGAGGGGATTGTGGCATAGCCATCCCCCCCTGGGGGGTGATTTCTCACTTTCTGTTTCTCTGTCTCTATCTGTTTTTCTGGTGAGCACACATGCCCTATAGCAAAAGCATCTCAAAAAAAAAAAGAATTTTAGACCATAGTGAAATGCTGGTTGTTTTATGCCCTGAAGTTTAGGATGGCTTGTTATGCAGCAAATATAATCAGAAAAAAAAAATGATATGATGATCATCATTATAACAATTACTGGACTTATTCATTGACACACTCATGTCCTCCATTTAGTCTCTGACAAAGAATAAAGGTGAAAGAGTTAGAAACTACAGTTAGGAATTAAAGAAGAAAGAGTTAACTTAGGTATCGTCAGTGCCTTTCCAAAAATGAGCTATCAGGACTATGAATGCCTGGTGGCCCGTAGTCTATAATAATAAGAGGCCCCTCTCCCCAGCATCAGCTAGGATTATACAACTCACCTAGATGTTCTGGCTTTGTCCTTTTAAAATGAACCTGGGAGAGGTGCAGGCCGCCCTAATCCCCAAGTGCTCTTCTTGTGTCTCTGCCAGACCCATCATTGTGAGCCAGCACACACAAACTGTCGCCCTGATCCAGAGCAGCTGTCTAATTACAATTTTGTTATTATTAATTACAGAGTAGAAAATCATTTGTAATTAGCTCAGCCTAAATCATAGTTTAAACAGCCAAAAATTACATTACAAACTAAAGTGTAATTAAAGCACTACACTAAAGTGTTTATTTAAACCCAGTTTAGTTACTTGCAAATTTTTCAATCAGCTTCTCAGGCTCATACATAGATTTAATTAGTCTCCAGTACTGACAGTTTAGTGCATTTATTCATTAAGCATCAATATTGCCGAACAAATGTAAATAAAATATAGACAGAGATGCTTTAAAGGGGCAGTCACAGAAACATCTGGGCGAGATAATGAGCTGAGAAAGAAGTGAATGTTAATGAGTCTCCCGAGCTGCTGGAGGAGCTCAGGTTCTGGAAAGCAAGGGATCTCAGTATTGAGTCAAGGCGTAGTGTAGGCTTCTGCTGCAGGTTGACTAGGCTGATCTTGTGGGGTGGGGTAAGGTAGAAATCAATTTAACTCTACTCTTGCCATTGGCTAAGGTAGATCTCAGGTGACATTTGACAGAATTCTAGGTGGAGCTTGGGACCAGCAGGTGGTGTAATGGCTAAGTTGCTGGAATCCGACATAACCTACCAGTGGTTTGAGTCTTGGGCCTGGAAGCTTAAAACTCATGCCAGGTGCCTGTGTGTGCATGTCCAAAATCCTGAGAGAAGAGTGAAGGAGAAGGGATTGTAATGTGGCCATGCCCCCAAGGGGATGATTTCTCACTTTCTATCTCTCTATCTCTCTGGTTAGCATATACACCCTATAGCAAAAATCTCTCTCTAAAAGAAAAAAAAAGAATTCTGGGTGGAGCTAAAAGAGAACATTCCTCTATGCCAACCTTTGGGGCTCTATATGTCTTCTTAAGAAACAGAAGAGCTCATGAAGGGATTTTCAAAGAGAAGTAGCTTCTATCTTGAGGGGTTTAGAGAAAGTGATCTCTACAGTGATGAGTATCATGCACATTCCAAGGAGTAAATTTTCTATTCAAAGAATATTGTTTGGAAAACTGTCCTTGCCATACATGCAAAAATGCCTGAACACACTTCTAAATGAGTCCCTGAATCTTAAAAGTACTCATCAGGGAGGCTCTACACTTGCATCAATAGGACTGCCATTTCTCAAAGCATTCTTCACAGCTCTTTTTGAAGTACCTTCAGAATCACCCTCATCATTTCTTGCTGCATTGCCTTAATAGCCTCCAAGCATCTCCCATTTTCCAGTCTTGTGCCCCTACTCCTTTTTCCTTTTTTCACCTAACTGGCAGAATGATCTCTCTAGAATGCAAGCATCTTTATGTTATTCCTCTGTCTACAACTTTTCAGCAGTGTCTCATTCTCTCCAGTGTTCAGAAGCTGAAACTTTTCACATGAACATCTCTATAATCTGGCCAGTCTCGACTTCTCTGTCATTGTCTCATCTCAGCACTCTCTGTCTGGTGTCCTAACTCTTTCGAGTTCTCTGAAAGCATCAAGCCATCTTTTGCCTCCATGCCTCTTGCACATGTGGTATCCTGATAAGGGGACTATATTCCTTGCATCACCGAAACCTTGTTCAAAATTCAGCTCTGACAATGTCTTGCAGGGACATCTTTCCTGATATCCTTGTTCTGTTTCTCAGTTTAAGTTGTAACCCTCACAATGTCTCCATGCTGTTATCTCTAACACCTACACAGTAATCATCTCGGCTTATTGAGACCAATAGAACACACCTCTTTGAAGGCCAACAGGTGGTAATCACATAATGACTTAGGACATTTAGTATTCATGTCTGTATCCCCAGCAACCTCCAAGATTCTCATCACATCCCAAGTGATAAGTAAATATCTGAGTGAAACATGAGGCCATTATTGTGGGCGGTATTGCTGATTACCCATCTTTATTTTATTTTATTTTTTTTAAGAGGTTTTCGCTATAGGGCACGTGCGCTTGCCAGACAGACAGAGAGAGACAGAAGGCGAGAAATCACCCCCAGGGGGATGGCCACGCCGCAATCCCTTCTCCTTCAGTCTCCTCTCAGGATCTTGGGCACACATGCACATGCTCCCGGCATGAGTTTTAAGCCACCAGGTCCGGGACACGAATCATGGTCAACTACGTGGGAGTCCAGCGACATAGCCATTACGCTAACTGCTGGTTCCCCCATCTTTATATATTGAAGTTAACTTAAGTCTTTGGAACCAGCCATATATTATTTGGAGAAGAGGCTAATAAAAGGTCAGTGATAAAGTTGTATGAAATTATTTTTGGTAAAATAAAATCATATGTGGATAAAAACAACTAAGTTTTATAGAATAAACTAGCTGCAGGTTAATTATTTTTGAAAAATTTCTCAAGTACAATAATATTATTGGAATAAGGAGGGACTTATTTGGTTGTGCTATTTAAGATACTAATAAAATCAGTTTGAATATTTTTGTAGTCACCTGTGAAAATTTGGTTTTAGTTAAACATCAGTATTAATACTTCCATTGGACAGAAATTTTTGACAAATTTTGCTTTATAAGTAAGTAACATCAATAGTCAAAAACTTATTGTGGTATTAGATGTGCTTCAATTTTGCCCTTATCAGCTATAATATATCTATATTTCAGTTACTTCAACTGTAAAATGGCTTTTTTTTTTTTTTTTGAGAGATTTTTCGCTATAGGGCACGTGCACTCGCCAGACAGACAGAGACAGAGAGACAGAAAGCAAGAAATCACCCCCCAGGGGGGATGGTCATGCCACAATCCCTTCTCCTCCGTTCTCCTCTCGGGGTCTTGGGCACGCATGCACACGTGCCCAGCGTGAGTTTTAAGCCACTGGGTCCGGGACATGAACCGCGGTCGACTACGTGGGAGTCCAGCGACATAGCCATTACGCCAACTGCTGGTTCCCTGTAAAATGGCATTTTAATATCTACTTCATAGTTTGTGGTGAGAATTAAAACAGCCACTATATGTAAATACTTTAGGACAGTGCCTAGCATATAATAGGTGCTATATAACAGCTTGTATTTTTTTATATAATTAATACTATTTTCTTAATTGTGATGTAAAGTTTTGTGGAGGAACTTAACATAATTTAAGAAAGATTCTAATACTTGAGAAAGGAGAAATTTCATTGCAACTGAGTTAAAATAAGTGAGTAAATCTTCAGTTAGATGTTGATATTTAACTAATTATTTGAGTCCTCTTTTGTGTTCATAACACTCATTTATTTTAGATGAGAAGCAGAGTATGTCCAGCATGTACTGACCTGTCCCTACTGCAATATATATATATATATTCCATAGGTAAGGATAACTCTCTAAAACTCAGGAGAGCCATGTAAATCCACTTAAAACCAATGAAAGGATCTAGATTTTAGTTGCAAATTGCAAGATTATGCTTCTCTAAAGATAAACAGTCTACAAAAGCATTGAAATACTCAGAATGCAATTACAAGACATTCAGATTTTGAGGACTAATTTGAATAAATTTGACAAATGAAGAAAGAGCTGATTTTGTCTCCAATCATTCATCTTTTACCTTCTTACTGCTTAATATTCATTTTACAGAATGACTTCTAGAATCATGTAATAATTTGAGCCTGGAAAAGTTTGTCTTTTTCTGAAGTTCAAATTAATAAGTCTAATGAATTGAAATCTTCCTACAGAATTTTTTTTTTTTTTTAAGATCAAGTCTTTGGTATGTGCCACTGACCTGGAATGAGAAATGTCCTCTCAAACAATTCAATGATATGTGTTATTCTGCTCATAAGAATGATGGGCAGAGGGTGGGCAATTGAGGATGGGAGGGAAGGAATCAAGGGGAAAAAAAGGCAAAACATTTGGGACTAGTGAGTGACATAGTGGTTAAGCTGCTGAACTCACACATGGCTGACTGAAGTTCGAGCACCAGATCCCTCAGCTTGAAACTCACACTGGATACATGTATGTGAGTGCCCAAAATATTGAGAAGAAAATGGAGGAGGAGGAATTGTGGCCTGGCTCTGCCCAGGGGATAATTTCTCACTTTATATCTCTCTCTGTCTTTCTGGTGAGCACACACAACCTATAAAAAAACTCTCTCAAAAAAAAAAAAAAGCAAAACATTGACACAAAAGGGGAAAATTATCTGTTGGTTATGATGCATATGATAATATCTTTGACTGGACTAATATGTAGTGTATTGATGCTGGGAAGATTCATTTCGTATGCTGTAAAGATGTACAGTGATTAAATGTAAAAAAATAAATAAGAAAGTAAAAGAAAGAAAGAAAAATACTTCCATACGGACACTTGCCCAGCAATTGCCTATTTGTCCTAGCATTAATGCCATCCTTGTTATTGATCCATCTACCAAGGGGAATTGTACCCAAACAATTTATGTAATCTTTCTCATTTTGCATTTAAAAACATTCATCTTACTTTACACTCCTGGGTCTCCCTATGGTCCACCCCAGCATGTGTGCCCCAGAATGCCATCTTCTGTCATTCCCGAATAAACTAATTTCTTTGGAGAGTCAAAAGAAAGGTGTATTTGTTACATAACTCCATATCCTTTTGATATGAAGCCATGAGAGGGGACTGATGGTGCAGTGATCCTGCAACACCCTTGCAATTGACCTACAAGGAAAGGTTCAGAGTTCATGTGTGGAGACTCCCTTGACATGGAGTGCATGAGAGTGCCTGTGATCCAAGACTGGCTGAATGGGGGGTGGGTTGTAGTGTGAATACCTGTTGGAGGTACCTGTCTCTCTCTTTTACTCATGGAAAGAAAGAAAGAAAAATCAAAAAGAATCAATGAGAGACATTTTAAAAAATGTATTTTTCTGCCTTTTTAAAAAGCTGTTCTTGATTTCTTCCTTGTACAGACATTTAGAATATACAGAGTCAAATTCATGACCATCTTTTAGCAAATGAGTGACCTTTTGCAATATGCAGTTCATGTATTTAGTTTTGTTACTTTTCTCTTACTCTCATTTCTCTTTTCTGTCAATACTTTACCCACTTTTTCAAATTATCAAAATTAAAACAATAACATATTATTGAGTATATGATCATGCATTTAAGAATCCATTCTACATATATTTTAGAAAAACAACAAGAATACAAAATAAAAATGAGAAAAGAAGTGGGAAAAAAGAAGAAAGAGAAGAAAGATGAATAAAAGAAAAGGAAAACTTTTTATGCATCTTGAATTTGTCCAAATAGAGCCTCACATGCAGAGATTTCTTTATATGCAAAGCAAATAAATTGTATTCTTCTACAATAGGCTACCATTAGAAATAAGTAATGCATATATCTTTACATATTTGAGCTGCTACATAATGTTTCCAGAAATGCTTCCAAAACACAGAACATTTTGACTGCATTATCATGAAAAGGAGTCATTCAATAGAGTGATCGGACACAAACATGAAACATGCTGAGGACCTCAAAGTTGTGTAGATACCAATAGCTCTGGAAAGCACCTCAATCGGGAAAATAAATCTGTCTGATGTGTGCATTTCTTTGTGCAGGTGGGTGTTCATTAAAAATCAAGATTAGTTTTAACTTACAATATGATTTCCCCAAACTGGGGCATACCATAAAAGATCATTGAACATATTATTTAAATTCTTCCCCCTATTTCAATTTTCCTTTCCTTTCATATTATCTTAAATGAATTCAGAACCATTATAAAAGCCTGCAGCAGCTTTCAGCCTCTCCCACCAAAGTTCTTCACACTCTGACAGCAAATTGTTTGAAGTTTCCAATGTTATAAAAAAAAAACCACAGTCTTTAAAGAAAAAAAATTCACTTTTGAATATATTTTTGCATTTGTCATTCTGTTGTAATGTTAAAGTAGAAACTTACAATTTAGTGGGTAAATATAATGTTATTGTTAAAATCTCAGCTGAGAATACAAAGTTTGAGTCAGTGAGTGGCCTGTAATTTCATCCTAGAATTATGAAAGAAGCTAGTCTTAATACTGAGAACCTTTGCCTCCCAAAATATCTCTCCTTTTCACCCCTAAAATTACTCAGGGAATAGGATTTATCATGTTATAATCTGATATAAAACTTACTATACAAACACCCTAGGAGGAAAAACACATTTTCTTCAGTTCTTACTAATCTAAACAAGATAAGTATCACCTAGCTTCCAGACCAGTTAGGGGCTAAACTCTGAGACAGTGTGCCTCTGGGTATAATTCAAGTAATAGTCCAACGGCTAATGGTGGGTGTTTGAGGTGCTCTTTCTTTTTTCCTTTTGTTAAGATGCCATGGAGGGTAAGACCTAAATGTACAGAAGGTTTCACAAGACAGAGACCAGAGCCTGGCATGCAGAGAACTGCTTCTTGCTACAAGGAACCATCCTCACAGTGTGTGACGCTTCTGAGACTAACAAGAACCCCTTGAATCTAATCTGATTGTTTTAGAGATGAACTTAACTTTAACGAGTGATATGGAAAGAGAAAATTACACTGAATCTGGGACCACCACCACTAGTACTAAGAGGTCTGAGTTCTGCTCTCTGAGTACCTGAAGCTGAGTATGTCCTCAAAACAAAGCTGCTAACACTGGAACAATCCCTGACCCCTTTCTTAGACACATGATGCCATCAGGTGGATCTTTCCAATACGCAGTTCTGTTCATGTTGCTTTTCTAGTTCAAAGATATCAAGGGATTAAGTTCTTAATATACCTGGTTTTCTGAGTATACTATGGTTACTTATGGAGCCCATGGGTCATTTGGTAGTTTTCTATTCTATTACCAGTCAGTTTATGTCTTTTCCTTTCTTTTCTATTAAGGACTTTATTCTCCAGAACTCTGTTCCCATCTTAGTGAACTATCTGAAAGGATGGTATATACAGATTGACTTGAAGCATTTGCTTGGATCTATGGATAGCCTCCATTAGCCATAGAATCATCCTAACTTGGACATGTCTGTTAATTCTTAGCATGAGACAGTCTCTTCCTTTACTCTTCTATTGAGTGCAGATCATCTGCTTGCTTGCTCAGAGCTCCATTGCCCACCATTTCCCCACTCTGTTCTGCATTACAAGGAAGTGGGCCATGATAATTCATTTTCTCAGGCTTCATGGTCAACTAGCTTCCATCTGAGGTCAGCAAATGAGAGCCTCGAGTGAGACATTGGTGGAGGAGCTCGGGTATGTATCTCTCTCTTTCTCTATTCAAGGTGACTGCTATCTTCTTAAGGGTTGAAGCTTCTATTCTGTAGCTCTTACAATTGTTCATGTGCCTACTGGATACTCTTGACTCATCCCTGATAGCCACATTTCCTTATGTTGTCTCTCAAGAGCTGGGGATGGTATTCTGTCTCTTGTTTCATCATAATATCTTTCAGGTCTCCCAGCTCTTTGGGAGCTAGTCTTCAGTATTAAAGTCCTTCTATCCAAATTCTTGTCAGGGTGTACTGAATTTCTGAGTAGACTTTATTGATAATATAAAATAGCTATCTCTATTATTCTGTTTACTCAAACTAAACTTTTTTAAATGAGCAGTTATTTAGCAAGATGAGTCTTCAGTCATTTCATAATGAAGAGCAAAATAATTAATTAACTGTTTTGGTTAAACGTCTAAAGATTTCCTTAATATCATCAGATTGTGTGAAATACAACATTCCAGGCCTACAAGATGATAAACAAAGGGGAAAGGTGTTTCTGGGCTTGCTGCTGATGGTGCTAGAAAATCAATCTCTTGTGAGAAAAAGCTCCCAGCAATATAGATTGTTTGAACTACTTACCATTATGTCAAATTCACTTTAGCATCTGCAAATAGACATACTGTATGAATATCAAGAGAAGCACTATTTTCTCTGTTTGTTTTTAGAGGCCTAAAGTTGTATCGATTTTTATAATCAAGTAAGCTTATAATTCAATAACGAGCCCTTTATTTAACCCTTAAATACTTTGTGTTGGGTCAATTTCTGTCTTACTAAAAATAATAAATTTACACATGACTCACTCTATCAAGATATAGCTAAGTATTTAGGTGGAAATTTTCATTTTCAATGTTGGTGTCTCCCCATTCTCGGTTCCCTGAATACTCATGTCGCATTTCTCTTTCACTGTCAGCAATGGTGATGTGACAGCAAATTCAGTTAGTGGGATGCCAGAGAACAATTTATTTCCACAAGTCTTTATTAAAGTGTGCCAGCTGCTTCAATCCTAACACAAATTGGGTACAGATCACATTTTGAAATTCTTAAGGTTGAATTAGTCAAGGGTTTGGGTAGATATCTAGTTGGTAAGCAACTGGATGACTGGATGAAGATACAGGTTTGTTCCAGTACGAGGGCTGGTGAAAAAGACAGAAAAAAACATACTTGGACTCTTCTTTCCTGGAAGTTGATTCTACTCTGTTTTCTCACTGGCCATGGATCCCAGGCACTATTTCTGTACCCAGAGCCTGTGTATTAATCATTCACTCATTCAAATGATTCTCCCCACCACTAATGGCATAGAAAAAAAGGCCCACACTTTTCATATTCATATGTAATTGTCTTCTGACAGCAACACTGACAGAAAAAAACATACTTGGACTTCTTTCCTGGAAGTTGATGCTACTCTGAATTTTCACCATGGCCATGGATGCCAGGCACTATTTCTGTACCCAGAGCCTGTGTATTAATCATTCACTCATTCAAATGATTCTCCCCACCACTAATGGCATAGAAAAAAAGGCCCACACTTTTCATATTCATATGTAATTGTCTTCTGACAGCAACACTTTTTGTTATACACATAAAATCTTGCCCAACCACCCTAAACTGCAATGATGTCATCCTGACTTTTTATAGTCCTGTGTTCAGCGCTGGCTATTTATTTATTTGCAATAGAGTGTGTGTGCTCACTGGAAAGAGAGAGAGACAGTGAGAGCGTAAGTGAGAAATCACTCTCTAGTGGGAACTTGAACCACAGAATTGGCCCTGTGGGATCCAGTGCCTTAAACACCATGCTACCTACTGGCACAGTTCTGAGTTCTTTTAAGAAAAATATGTATTGTTATAATTCAGGTAAAACCATTGATGATGTCCAGGGCTGAATTCTGGCAATTGAGATGGAGAGAAATGCATGGATTCAAGAGTTAGTTTGGCTTCAAGAGTTAGTTGAGAGGTAAGGCCATTTTTCACTTAGCTATGTTGTGCTGCTTGAATACTTAGAAATTGTGTGTGTATTTATGTGTGTTTATACATTCTAAACAAAAGATGAAGTCACATTTTTTTCCATCAGTGGGTTGAAATTAGTTCTATCTTGGAAAAATCAAAGATTTTCAGTATTTACACTGATTTTCCCAATTGTATTGCAAAACTAATAGGTATACATTGTAGTGTCTCTTATAGAACCTAGCACAGAGCTGAGCCTATATTAGGTGCTCAGTAATGTTGTCTGATCATCTCAAATGTGCCTACCTGAAATTCAACAGTAAGATGTCTAAACTTAAAGAGCACACAGTTCTGATCTGTTCCTACATGAAGTGTCGCTAGATTGTTGCTGATATACTTTATGACCTAGATAGAATATATATAGTAGAAAGTGATAAATAATGTGTTGTTTCAGGAATATTTTGAGTTTGATGACCCCTTGACCAACATTGAGTTCATCATACTTCTAGTTCATAAACACATTTGCCCTTAGGCTGTTTGAGAGGCAAAGGGCTTTCATGTAATATAAAGCTGATATTATTGATTTTTCTTCCACACATAGTGGGGGTGTGATAACCTAGACCTTATATTTATTAGCCCGACTAATCATTAGTAGTGGCTGAACTTCAGAAAAGTTCAAGGCTTGGACTGAGTTTCAAGTTCTCAAGTCTGTATGCTCACTCAGAGCATAAATGTGCCAGGAAAAGTGTTGACAGTCTTTTTCTTATTCTTGAACTATTTTCTTACTGGTATTTATTTTCCTAGCTTCCGTCCTTTTTGTTAAATTATACCATAATTAACTTATTTATGAATTACTTTCTATAATTTTATTTTCTCTGTTCCATTCTGCAGTTTCAGCCCAGTTAGTTCTAGAGAGCTCTTAGACAGAAAGATATTTTTTATTTCTTATTATGGGACAGTAAGAAATATTACTTCAAATAGTCTTTGATGTCCAGTATGGTGTATCAGAATAACATGGTCTATGATCAAATACTCTAATTTAAACACTGTTTTAGCTACTTACATTGTAAAGTTGGGCAAATATATGACACCTTTTCAGTTTTTGTTTTCCTACTTACTAAATGAGAATTAAAATAATCTAATTCACAAGTTATTAGTATAAAATAATAAAACACATGTAAAAAGTATTTTTTTACATAACTTGGTATAAAGTATGTCCTGAAAAAATGAAAACACCACCACCTTATTTTTTTTTTTTATCGTCAATTTTACATTGGTCACAGATTTAGCTGAGACTGTATAATGTTCTTCTTACCTACAACACTCAGTTTTCCAAATAAACTACAAAACCAAAGAGACATGCCCACTAAGTACTGATTTTGTTTTCTTAGTACTGTGTATCAAAGCTTTGACCAAGTATATGCTCAGGAAACCATTATGACTAAAATCATAAAATAAACTTGTTGAAGAGGTGGCGATGTTTTCCCTGTCACTAAAAATGTCATGACAGATTAGCCCTGGAACCTACACAGTGGCAGCCAGTGAGAAAACTGAGGCCAGAGACCACCTTGGAATCTCCCTGATTTATGATTATTCCAGGTGCCACCCAGAACATCTGGCTGCCACCTCCCTTTTCTGCCGTTAGCTCCAGAACCTATAAAGCAGCAGTCAGTGAGAAAAACTGAGGTTGGAGACCACTTTAGGTCTCTACCTGCTTTTTGCTCACTCAGGAATACTTTCAGGCTTCATAGTTTTCTAAAGTGCAACCCTTATTTTCTTCCCCAGTGGATACCCTACAGCTCAGCCACAGGTGTACCTGTCCTCAAGAAACTGGAAGGCCACTGGAATATTCAGTTTCAGTGACAATGACACAGGTTGCAGTGTGAGTGTCAGGGAGACAGAGCTACAGAGAGATCATGGCTCACCTCTTCCCCTATGCCATTGAACTCTCAGAATTAACTCTAAGAAGTTAGGAAGAAACATATAATCTATCAGATGACAGAAATCAGCACAGAGGCACAAGAAATATGAGGAACCAAGAAAATATCTTTCCCTCAAGGGAAAAGAACAACTCCTCATCATCCACAAACAGTACAACAGAACTCCTGGAAGTATCAGATAAACAATTCAGAATATTCATATTGACAAAACTAAAGGAGGTGCAAGATAAAAGAGACTACGAACTCCAGGAGATGGGGAAGTCCTTCTGCCATTTGAAAGAAGATATAAACACTATAAAAAAGAATGAAACAGAACTGCTAAAGATGAAATTTGTAATATAGGAAATCAAAACCTCTCAAAAATATTAAAAACATTTACATCATGCAGAAGATCAAATCTCAAATCTACAAGAAAAAAACTCTGACCTAGAAAAAATCACCAAAAAGAATGAAAGAACTCCCCTCCCCAAATAAGGATAATATATGGAACATACTAGATACCATTACATGCCCAAACATCTAGATAATTGGTATCCCAGGAGGTGAAGAATCTAATAAGGGCATTGATAATCTGTTCCATGAAATCCTACAAGAGAACTTTCCAAACCTAGAGAAACATTCAAACATCCAGACCCAAGAAATGCAAAGGACCCCAAATAGAATCAATCCAAGAAGATCCTCTCCACAGAACATCGTAACCAGATGGGTCAAAATCACTGATAAAATAAGATTATAAAATCAGCAAGAGAGAAACGACAAGTTGTTTACAAAGGTTATTCTTTCAGACTAACATTGTACCTCTCAGAAGAAACAATGGAAGCAAGGAAAGAATGGGAAGATAGATTCAAAGTATTAAAAGAAAAACAATTTCAATCAAGATTGCTATACCTGGCAAGATTACCCTTCAAATGGGAAGAAAAGAGAAAAACATTCTCAGATAAACAAAGCCTGAAAGAATTTACCAACACCAGACCAGCTCTTCAATAAGTGCTGAAGCACGTGTTTTACTAGGAAAACTAAAGCAAGACAGAAAGAAATCAGAGAACAAAAAACAACCCAAAATGTGTTTAACATAATGGTAAGGACAAGTCCAGAAATATCAATAATAATGTTGAATATTAATGGATTAGATTCTCCAATCAAGAGACAAAGAATGGCCAAATTTAAACAAACAAAAACAAAACAAAACTTAAAGCAAAAAAACACAGAAACACTCTATCTATTGCCTACAAAAAATGCACCTCATTCATAAAAACATACATACATTAAAAGTGAAGGGCTGGCAAAAGTATTCCATGCAAATGGAAATGAAAAGGCTGGAGTTGTGATACTGATATCAGACAAAATAATCTTGAAGATAAAAACTGTAAGAATAGACAAAGAAGGGCATTATATAGTAGTAAAAAGGCTAATTCAGCAAGAAGATATAATGCTTATTAATATCTATGCACTCAATTTAGGAGCACTCAAATACATGAAGGACACACTGCTAGATTTGAAAGGAGATATAGACCACACACTAATTGTTGGGATCTCAACAGTCTATTATCTCCTTTGGACAGATCATCTACACACACACACACACACACACACACACACACACACAATATGCAAAGAGATACAGGATCTAATTGGTACCATAAATCAATTGGACTTGACAGACATCTATAGAGTCTTCCATCCAAAACTCACAAAATATACTGTTTTCTCACATTTAGAATGGAAACTTCTTGAAGATGGACCACATGATAAGACATAAAAAGAGCCTTTAAAGATTCAAAAGCATAAAAATTATATCCAGTATCTTCTTCCATGACAGAATTAAACTTGATATTAATATCAGGAAAAACTTGATAAACTTGATATTAATATCTCGAAAAACACAAACATATGGAAACTAAGCAACCTACTCCTGAATGACTTCACGACTAATGAGGAAATTAAGACTAAAGTCAAAAGATTCACTGAAACCCATGATAGTGAATACATGAGTTTTCATAACCTATGGGACACAGCAAAAGCAGTCATAAGAGGGAACGTCAAAGCAATTAGTGCACATAACTATAAGATGGAAAAGTGGCAAATGAACAACCTAACCCCATGCCTCAGAGACTTGGAAATACAACAACAACAACAAAAGTGAGGAGAAAAGATACAATAAAGATTTGAGCAGAAATAAATGAAATAGAAAATAAACAAACTATAGAGAAAATATATGAAAGGAAAAGCTGGTACTTGGAAAAGATAAAATTGACACACCATAAGCTAGATTAATTAAGGGGAACAGAGAAAGGAACCAAGTAAAACAATTTTGCGATGAAATAGGCAATATTACAACAGACATAATAAAAATACAAAACATCATTAGCGAATACAATGAGCAACTATACACCAATAAACAAGAAAACTGGGATGAGATGGAAAAAGTTCTGAACACGTAATATTCTACCAAGATTGGATCAGGAAGAGATAGAAAGCCTGAATAAACCCATAATAATCAATGAGATTGAATTAGTAATAAATAAACTCTCAAAAAAGAAAAGCCTATGTCATGATGGCTTCACTTCTACATTCTACAAAACTTTTAAAGAAGACAAACACTCATTCTATTCAAACTATTTTTGCTTGTTTTTGGAGAGGTTTTTGCTATAGAGCACGTGCGCTCTCCAGAAAGACAGACAGAAAAACAGAAAGTGAGAAATCACCCCCAGAGGAAATGGCCACATTGCAATCCCTTCTCCTCCATTCTTCTCTTGGGATCTTGGGCACACACGCAGACGCACGTGGAATGAGTTTCAAGTCACTGTTTCTGGGACTGGAACCACACTTGATTACATGGGAGTCCAGCAACATAGCCATTATGCCAGCTGCTGGTCCCTATTCAAACTATTTCTAAAGATCGAAAAGGAAGGAACCATCACAAATTTATTTTATGAAGCCTCCATCATCTTTTTCCTCAAAACAGATAGACATGACAAAAAAAGGAAAACTATAGACCAATATCTCTGATGAATATAGATACAAATATTCTCAACAAGATACTAATAAATCACATCCAATAACATATAAAAAGATTATACATCACGACCAGGTAGGCTTTATTCCAGGGATGCAAGGGTGGGTCAACATATCCAAAACTGTAAATGTAATACACCATATTAACAGAAAGAAAATCATATGATCATATCAATACATACAGAAAAGGCATTTGATAAAATACAGCATCCTTTCATGAGTAAGACAGCAAAATTAGTATAGAAGGGATATTTCTCAACACAATAAAAGTCATTTATGTAAAACCAAAAACTAACATCATACTGAATGGGGAAAAACTGGAAGCTTTTCGATGAAAGTCTGGTACAAGACAAGGCTGCCCATTTCTTCCCTCCTTTTCAATACACTGCTGGAAGTCCTCGTCACTACAACCAGATAAGAGAATAAAATAAAAGGACTTCGAATAGGAAAAAAGAGGTGAAATTATCTTAATTTGCAGATGACATGATTATATACATAAAAGACCAAAAGATATCCATGGAAAAACTCCAGAAAGTGATAAATAGAGTAAAGTGTCAGGATACAAAATCAACATACAAAAATCTATAGCATTTCTATATACAAACAACAAAAAGACTGAGGTAGAACTGACGAAAGTAATCTCATTTGCCATAACCTCTAAAAGTGTAAGATTCCTTGGAATAAATCTAACCAAAGAAGTTAAAGACCTCTACAAAGAAAACTATGAAAATTTTTTAAAAGAAATTGAAAAGGACACAATAGAGTGGAAGGACATCCCGTATTCCTGTATTGGAGGAACTAATATAATCAAAATTACAATTCTACCCAAATTAATCTACATATTTAATATAATCCCAATCAAATTATCACAGTCTTCACAGATCTAGAAAAGACAATCACAGAATTTGTCTGGATTCATAAAAGACCCCCATATTGCTAAAGCAATTTTGCATAAAATGAATGGAGTAGGCAGCATCTTACTCCTTGACCCCAAAATAAATTACAAAGCTGTGATAATCAAAACAGCATGGTATTGGCACAAAAACAGACATGGGGCCCAATGGAACAAAACAAAACTGAAGAGACGTTTAAAATAAAACATCTATGTTTATTGCAGCATTCCTTGCAATTACTAAGACATGGAACCAACCCAAATGTTCACAAATGGATGAATGGATTAAAAAAGTATGGCACATGTTCAATATGGGATACTACTCAGCCATTAAAAAAACAAACAAACCAAAAAAAAAAAGTCCCTGGAATTTGGTAGAAAGTGGACAAATATGGAAGATTTACTCTTGAGTGAAGCAAATCAGGCTATGTAACAGAGCCATGATATGTTTCCACTTAATAGATACTGATTGTCTGCATTCTGTGGAGGAAACTGAAAGATTAGATGAGTAGCAAAATGACAGGGATAAGTTCATACGTATCAATAATAATGTTGAATGTCAAGATTAACTTCCTCAACTAAAAGGCTTAAAAGCTAAGACTCAAGGGACCAGCAGTTAGCGCAATGGCCATGTCGCTGGACTCCCATGTAATCGACCGCAGTTTACGTCTCGGAACCAGTGGCTTAAAACTCACGCTGGGTGTGTGTGCGTGTGTGCCCAAGATCCCTAGAGGAGAGTGGAGGAGAGGGGCTTACGGTGTGGTCATCCCCCCCTGGGGGGTAATTTCTCGCTTTCTATCTCTGTCTGTTTGGCGAGCACACGCGCCCTATAGCAAAAACCTCTAAAAAAAAGAAAAAAGAAACAAAAACAAAGACTCAACTATTTTACACACAAGCAGGTTTAAATACAAATTCACCGAATTATTTGATAGACAGTTGTCTCCATAGACTTCATCTTGCATTTATATATTTATTTTTATAACCATTACTCATTATATAAAACTAAATAACAGAGAAAAATTCTAAAATATTACAAGTAACTAAATCTCTTCTTTGCAATGAATTTTAAAAAGGCCAAAATTAACTTCATCAATCACAAATCACTGACTATCATGTGTTTTATTTTAAATGTCTCTTCAGTTTTGTTTTGTTCTTGCTTTTCTGAGAACTTATTTCTTAATGCATAGTACGGTACAATCTTACAAGAATTCACAGTAAGTGAGTACAAATTTTCATCTTCTAGCTCTTCCCAATGTTATGTACAATTTTAACTGTCTCTAACTGGGCTGATGATTGATACCACCTATCTTTTCAGATTATAAACTCTTAGCTCCCACAATCCTCTACATGGAAATGATAAATTCTTTCATTGACAGTTAAGATTATCTTTGTTTTCAAAAATCCATCTTTATTAATTTATGAGACTTTTTGTTATCCAATTTTTAATCACTTTGTTTTTCTTTAGAACTATATTTCACAGTAACGAATATCCTTGAAAATTCAATATACATTTTCAAAATAACTGGTAGAGTGAATTTCAAATGTTCACAACATAATATAATGTTAAATGTTGAAGGTGGCAAATATCTTCATACCCTCAATTCATTTATTACACACTGAATACATACCTAAAAAAAAAATTGTACCCTACAAAAATGTATAATGATTATATGTAAATCATAAATTACAGTAAATATATATATATGTGTGTGTATGAGAAATCACCCCTCAAGGGGGATGGCCATACCACAATCCCTTCTCCTCCATTCTCTTCTCAGGATCTTGGGCATGCACGCACATGTGCCCAGCGTGAGTTTAAGCTACCGGGTTCAGGACTCGAACCTTGGTCAACTACATGGGAGTCCAGAGACATAGCCATTACATCAACTGCTGGTCTCCAGTAAACATATTTTTAAAGAATTGGTAATTAGTTCTGTGTAAAACTATGAAAAAACTCAAGGCATATCTTTAAGTGAAATTAACAATGTGCACAATCATTTATAGACTAAGGTAATTTTATAAATCATTTAAAATTTGATGATTCATTGAATTCAAATTTATGAAAATTTATGGGAGAAATCACAAAACAGTTAATAGAGTGGCCACCCCCTTAGATCTTGGCTGCAGAGAGCATACCAGGTTGGGAATCCCAATGACTGATGTATCTGAAAGTCCATTACCATGTTGAGGCCATCCTTCCAACAGCTGCTCCCAGCCAAGGACCAAGCACAGTTCAAGAACACTACAACACGCCTGTTTCTCAGAGACAGGGACTCCGTGGGCAGGTGATTGTGGGTTTAGGACTCCTCAATGGTCTTGCTATACTCTTATTAAAATTGTACACAAGCTCAGCATGCTTTTGCCTGACCTCTTTCCCTCTCTGCTTCCTTCCTTCAGGGTCAAAACAGAATCATGTTTTGACAGCTATTCTGTAATAGCTAACTCTCTTGTTTTTTTTTTTTTTTTTTTTCCACAGGGTGTTTCCCCTAATAAATTACTTGCACATCTAAATCTCAGCTTGGTGTCTGCTTCTCGGATAACCCATACAAACAGATGAATTAAAAAAAAATTCTTTGATTAAATGCATTTGCAGACATGAAGAGTAAAGGGGACACCATTTTTATTGTCTAGTTTACTGTATTATTTGAATCTTCCAATCATATATATGTAAAATTCTTTATGTTAAAATGTCAATGAGTGCTGTGTGGGTAGAGAGATTGTGCATATTTTATTTTCCTTTTTTATGCTTTCCTGTTTTATTAAAAAAAAAAATTATCTTCTTACCTTCCCAGAAGATTTTTACTTCTGTTCTAGAAAAATCTTTTTTTCCCTCTTGGGTGTCAAGCATTAGGTTAACTTCAAGAATTTCAAATATGTTTACCTAGCCCAGAGAATTATTGGTTGGCAATAAGTCCTAGATTACAAAGCAAAACAAGACAAAGAAATCTAACCAAGAAGTTCACAATCTGTGTCGTCTCTCTTGTCACCAGTGGGTGGTGATGTCGATGATGAGTTAATTGAAAACTGTTAAAGTACTTACTAGTTAGCAGAAGCACGATGGAGACTCAGGGATGCAACTATCCAGCTGGTACTCCAGTAGGTACTTATGCACTGTCAGGAGCACAGTAATGATCTGGCCAGAGTTATATCCCTGGTAGTAATTTCTCAAGGTTTAAAAGAGGGCGAAGTCTCTTTCACAGGGTTCCACTAAGCTGTAAGTCCACTACTCCTTGAGCTCTGCACTTCCCGTGTCATAATTCTTTATTACATTATTTTATAGTACACAGAAGTCCTTTACTTTACTAGTCCTCACACTTGCTCCATTTTCTGTTCCAGGGTATATGACACTTCTTTGTTTAAATAGAAAAGGAGAGAAGAAAATACTGAACTGATTTGTTATAATTGCAAGATTGAAAGTAATGTATTTATTTGACTGTTCTAAAAAGAATAGTATTCAATTTTATGTAATTTATATAATTCATTAATTTAAAGGAAATCTTTTAAAAAGCAAAAATATTCTTTATTTGACCTCCAAATATCACATTATCTCCAAGCAGATTTGTCAATATCATAGTCTTTTTTTTTAAATTAAGTTTATTTAAATTTGACCAGAGGAGGACACAGTGAGTGAGAGAGAGAGAGAGAGAGAGAGAGAGAGAGAGAGTGAGAAAGCAAGCCACCAGGACCTGGACTCAAACTGCACTTGGTCATGTGGGAGTCTAAGACCCTTAACTACCACGTCAACTGCTGACCCCAATATCATAGTCTTTAAGCCTTTCTTAGGTTTTCTGTTGTTCCGTATATTGCCAGCTTAGTGCACACCAGCTTTGGGCAGTAAGAAAGCACTCAGAGTGGCTTTACAGCCCTCATGGGGAGATCAACAACACTTCCTCCTCCAAATCATGCCTGCTACCCCATTTACTACTCTAATTAATAACTCCAGCCTTGAGGGGGGAATGTCACACACTGATTATGCTTAAAAGATACCTTGGGGGCCAGCAGATGGCATGGTGGTTGGACTCCCACATGGCTGACAGTGGTTCGAGTCCCAAAACCAGTGGCTTGAAATCACGCCAGGCACACCTAGGCATGTGTGGCCCAAATCCCAGGAGAACAGAGAAGGGATTGCAGTGTGACCATCTTCTCTGCGGGGAGGATTTCTCACTGTCTCTCTCACTGTCTCTCACTGTCCCTCTCCAGTGAGCATATGTGCCATATGGCAAAAACCTTAAAAATAAAATAAGATAGGTGCCCGCAGTTAGCGTAATGGCTATGTCGCTGGACTCCCATGTAGTTGACCGCGGTTCGCATCCCGGACCCGGTGGCTTAAAACTCACGCCAGGTGCGTATGCGTGC
>NW_006159617.1:5874997-5898742 GCF_000334495.1 Tupaia belangeri chinensis | reverse complement strand
CACGTGCCCTATAGCAAAAACCTCTCAAAAAAAAAAGTTAAATTTGAAAATTAATTCCTAAAAGAAAAATATAATACCTTGGGGACCAGCAAGTGGTGTGATAGTTAAGGCGCTAGATTCCCATGTGGCTGGCCGTGTTTCAAATCCAGGATCTAGTATCTTGAAAATCATGCTAGCTACATGTGTGTGCATGTTCAAAGTCCCAAGAAGAGAATGGAGAAGAAGAGATTACAGCATGACCATCCCTTCCTGAAGTGATTTTTTACTTTCTTTCTATGTCCCTCCAGTCAATATATGTGCCCTATGGCAAAAATCTAAAAAATAAAAATAAAAAAAATAAAATAAATAAAGTCTGTGCCCTATGGGAAAACCTAAAAAGAAAGTCTTCATCCTCTGTTCTTATTCTCAAAGAGAAAGTCTGTTGTCACTCCCAGTTCAGTAATGATAATGCAGGAGGTAGGGCTGGATCATATGTATCACTTGACAATAAGACTTAGTAAGTTTTTAGGGATGGACCTAAAAAGGAGTTTCCATGGAGATACTATGCCCAGTTTCTCCCCCTCCGCTTCATGCTTTCATTAAAAGGGCACTATGGGGACTGGCAGGTGGCATGGTGGTTAAGGGTATTGGACTCCCACAAGGCCGACCATGGTTCGAGTCCTGGATCTGGTGGTTTGCTTTCTCACTTTCCATCTCTCTTTTTTTGTCTCTCTCTCTGTCCCTCTCTGATCAAATTAAAATAAATAGATAAAGTTTAAAAAAGGACATAATGATTAATAAAAGCTAGAGCATAAGAATAATCTTTGAATTTGGTTCCCAAGGCTTCTAATTTTGCTGTTACATATGGATTACCAAAGCAGCTTCCCAGCCCTGTTCTGTATCTCAGGACAAGGCAAAGACACTTGTTTGTTTTGGTTTTGATTAATGTTTGCTTCTCTGGGTTCATTTTAAGAAAAGACTAGACTGAGACGTTCCTTCAGTGCATGTTGTGGGCTGACTTTTTCTCCCCCAAATTCTGTGTGTTGAATGAAGCCCTAACCCCAGTGCAATTTCATGTGGGGATAGGTCCTCTGAGAATGGGGTCATAAAGGTGGGGACTCTAATCTGATAGTGCTAGTTCCCTTGTGTTTTCTGTTGTTCCGTATATTGCCAGCTTAGTGCACACCAGCTTTGGGCAGTAAGAAAGCACTCAGAGTGGCTTTACAGCCCTCATGGGGAGATCAACAACACTTCCTCCTCCAAATCATGCCTGCTACCCCATTTACTACTCTAATTAATAACTCCAGCCTTGAGGGGGGAATGTCACACACTGATTATGCTTAAAAGATACCTTGGGGGCCAGCAGATGGCATGGTGGTTAAGGGCACTGGACTCCCACATGGCCAACCATGATTCCAATCCCGGATCTAGAGGCTTGCTTTCTCACTTTCCCTCTCTCTCTTTTTCTGTCACTCTGTCCCTCTCTGGTCAAATTAAAATAATCAAAAAATAAAGTTAAGGGGCCAGCAGTTAGCGTAATGGCTATGTCGCTGGACTCCCATGTAGTTGACCGCGGTTCGCATCCCGGCCCCGGTGGCTTAAAACTGTCCAAGATCCCGAGAGGAGAATGGAGGAGAAGGGATTGCAGCGTGGCCATCCCCCCTAGAGGGTGATTTCTCGCTTTCTATCTCTCTGTCTCTCTCTCTGTCTGGCGAGCGCACGTGCCCTATAGCAAAAACCTCTCAAAAAAAAAAGTTAAATTTGAAAATTAATTCCTAAAAGAAAAATATAATACCTTGGGGACCAGCAAGTGGTGTGATAGTTAAGGCGCTAGATTCCCATGTGGCTGGCCGTGTTTCAAATCCAGGATCTAGTATCTTGAAAATCATGCTAGCTACATGTGTGTGCATGTTCAAAGTCCCAAGAAGAGAATGGAGAAGAAGAGATTACAGCATGACCATCCCTTCCTGAAGTGATTTTTTACTTTCTTTCTATGTCCCTCCAGTCAATATATGTGCCCTATGGCAAAAATCTAAAAAATAAAAATAAAAAAAATAAAATAAATAAAGTCTGTGCCCTATGGGAAAACCTAAAAAGAAAGTCTTCATCCTCTGTTCTTATTCTCAAAGAGAAAGTCTGTTGTCACTCCCAGTTCAGTAATGATAATGCAGGAGGTAGGGCTGGATCATATGTATCACTTGACAATAAGACTTAGTAAGTTTTTAGGGATGGACCTAAAAAGGAGTTTCCATGGAGATACTATGCCCAGTTTCTCCCCCTCCGCTTCATGCTTTCATTAAAAGGGCACTATGGGGACTGGCAGGTGGCATGGTGGTTAAGGGTATTGGACTCCCACAAGGCCGACCATGGTTCGAGTCCTGGATCTGGTGGTTTGCTTTCTCACTTTCCATCTCTCTTTTTTTGTCTCTCTCTCTGTCCCTCTCTGATCAAATTAAAATAAATAGATAAAGTTTAAAAAAGGACATAATGATTAATAAAAGCTAGAGCATAAGAATAATCTTTGAATTTGGTTCCCAAGGCTTCTAATTTTGCTGTTACATATGGATTACCAAAGCAGCTTCCCAGCCCTGTTCTGTATCTCAGGACAAGGCAAAGACACTTGTTTGTTTTGGTTTTGATTAATGTTTGCTTCTCTGGGTTCATTTTAAGAAAAGACTAGACTGAGACGTTCCTTCAGTGCATGTTGTGGGCTGACTTTTTCTCCCCCAAATTCTGTGTGTTGAATGAAGCCCTAACCCCAGTGCAATTTCATGTGGGGATAGGTCCTCTGAGAATGGGGTCATAAAGGTGGGGACTCTAATCTGATAGTGCTAGTTCCCTTGTAAGAAGAATAAGAGACACCAGGAGAGAGCGACAGAGAGCTCTCTCCACCCAGTGGGGACTCAGTGAGACAACAACTGCCTGCCAGCCAAAAAGAGAACCCTTACCAGACACTACCCCCATGCTGGCACTTTGATCTCAGACTTTCAGCCTCCGGAACTTTGAGAAAACTAATGATTAATGATTAAACCATTTAGTTTGTGATATTGTGTTATAGCAGCCTAAGTTGACTAATACAATACACACAGGAATAACAAAGGCCTTTATGCCTCTGTCTTCAAATACTTCTCTGTAAGAACAGATGAGCTTTTGCAGCAATGCTGTTTTCTAGAGGAGAAACAGAATGCCTTTCAGGTGTTTTATCAGCTGTTGCGATGCCTCCCTAAACTTGCCTTGACAAAATAAAATAAGAAGGTGTGGTAATGAAGTGAACCTCACTTTGCAAACTCCAATACCAAGAGTGCATTGCTTTTTTACAGGCTCACCAAACTAGCCCGAACAAGTTAATAACTGGCACAATGGCCATTAGCCTCTCTGCTCTGTGTCTCTCTCTCTGTCATTACATATGCACCCAGTACTGGTATAGCCTTGAAACATACCAGTTTTTATATGAAATCTAGTATTATTATAATTCCTATTATAATTATTGTTCCCCTCATTATCTTCATTATATTGATAATTCATTCTCTGGTTTCTGTACTTGTAGCTCTTCTGTTGGCTCTATGAAAGCAAGGTCTGTATCTGTTTTGGTCATAAATGTGTCTCCTGTAACCACCACAGTACCTGCCAAAAAATAAATGCTCAATGAATGCTTATTGAATAAATGAAATTGAATAAATTAGCTTCTAGTTCATCATGACCTAATTTATTTGGGGGCTCAGGCTGAAGTCTTTGCTAGTCCAATTAAATTGGCAGCTCCAGACCTCCTGGCAGGATTATAAGAGCTCAGACATAAAGACATTCAGATGTATCAGTTCAGTTTGGGCAGGGATTCATTTATCAGAACCAAATTATTTATATGTGTCTCCATTTCTCTGCTTTATTAGTCCATGCACTCCACAAGAAATTTGTAAAATACTTTCCTTTTTCCTTCCACTTTAAGGACTCTGGGTTAAATGGGCATTATCTTCTAAAATTCAATCCTAGGAGATGAATCTGACCAAGCAAATCTAAAGTTGGAATGAAGAGGTTAGCAGCCAATGGACTCAATTACTGCATGACTCGGTCTAGTCCTATAGCCCTAGGAAACTGTATGACACAGAGTCAACCAAATTCTGAAATTATTTCAGCTCAGCATGACACTTACTAAAAGCAAGTATTTTAAAATATTTGTGTAATTGAATTCACTAAATTGTCACAAAAATTGTAAATTGTAATCTCAGTTATCCACAAGTTTGATTATACACTGTGACATGGGGATCCATTTCCTTGCACTGAATGATCAGCTATAATCTAAGGAGAGTAAATCTACACACGGAAGATTGGAAAGGCAAGACAGAACTGGCTTCTTGGGCATCTTGGGAGTCTCCCTAATTTCAAAAATAAGAATCAGAAGCCAGCAGATAGCTCCGAAGGCGTTGGACTCCCGTGACTGACCACAGTTTGAGTCCTGAACCCAGTGGCTGGAAACTCACACCAGGAGTGTGTAAATGTGTGTCCAAGATCCTGGGAGGAGAATGGAGGGCAAGGGATTGCAGCATGGTCATTCCCTCAGGGAAGTGATTTCTCATTTTCCCGCTCACTGTCTCTGTCTCTCTTGTGAGTGCACGTGTCCTAAGGCAAAAACTTCTAATAAATAAATAAATACATAAATAAATAAATGTCATTATTGTTGATTTCAGGGTTCATGGTTTGTCTATCTTGTCCTTGAGTGCAGACTCGCACTTAGTTGTAGAAATAGACAAAAAAGCATCTAGAGAACTATTACACTGGCGTTGCCTTCTCAGGCTCCACCTATGGGGATGAAGCCATGTTTTTGAGGCAGTCCCTGTTGTACCTAGGCAGCCTACTGTTATTTTGTTTGATGCAAAACCTATGTTTAAATACCTTTCACATGAACGGTATATGTGTGTATATGTGTGCCTCTTAGGTGAAATTTCACAGGTCTAAGCAAATGAGCTGCATTTTGCTTCCTCCCACTGTCTCTGCTAACCTGTGCGATGAAGCTAGCTCTCCTTCAAATTTGGATGACATTTCAGTCAGCTCTTATACTTTTTTTTTGGTTCCTCTCAGAAATAAAAACCTCTTCTGATTATTAGCAGCTGCTAAAAGTCTTATTTTCATAATTAAATGTCTATTCTCAAGCAATAGTCAAAATCCTGAAATTAACACAGTTCCAGTTTCAACTTCTTGGCTGCCTGGGGCTCTGAAATCCCACAATGGGAAAGAAAAGAATGATCCTCTTTCTTTTTATTTACTCAACTTGGACTTCTTTTCCTCACCACAGCTGACACCTGAAATTAGATCTGGTGAAAACAGTTTAAATGTGTTAAAAAAAAAAAAAGTCATACCTAATAGGTACAGTTATGGTTTAATATTGATAATTCTGAGTTTAGAGTATTTAAGCTTTTCTGTCTCCTATGTTGGGGTTTTACAGATTATTTTGAGATTATATCATTATTAGGGATTTCTTACCTGAACTTCCCTTAGCATAGGTGATAATGTTTTAGGGTTGGCCGTTCATAACTCACTAGGTAGCTAATTATTCAACTTGCAATCCTGCTTCCTTCCTAGGTAGAGTTCTTGTGAAATGTTAAGAATAATTTTGAGCTGACTTTCTCTTCTACAAGGCCCACATCTGGTCCATGGGAAATACTTATCTTCCTCTTCAGGCTGCCTCTATCCTGTACTATGCTTTCCTAAGAATCAGAAAAAGTCACCCTGGTCCAGCTACTATTGCACATACTGGATAATGCAGCTCAGTAGGATAAGGCCACTTAGGAGGCCTACGTGGAATTCTCAGCCCACCCGAAAAAATACTAATAATAATAATGCAGGGCACATTGGTGCATGTCTGTGATCCTAGCTACTTTGGAGACTGAAGTAGGATGATTGCAAGCTTGAGGCTAGCGTGGCCAACATAGCGAGACCCTGTCTGAAGGAGACTGGTATGGTGGTACCCCAGGTACTGGGAGGCTGAGCCGTGAGGATTGTGACACAGTGAGATTCTGTCTAAAACACTACAAATATGTACACACACACACACACACACACACACACGGGCGAAAAGGTGCCTTGGGTCTGAAAATATGCAATCCTGCAGAGTACATGGCTTGGAAAGCTATCAGCTTCTTTTTTTGCAAAGAACAATGCACCCCATGAAGTAGGCAAATGCACCATCCTTACTAGGAATCAGAGGGGCTATATTTTAGACTCTACTTGCCACTTCAGACAAGGACCTTTCTGCAGCACACATGGTAATCAGGTCTAGGTCATGCGCAGTGCAGTTCCTCTCCTTTGGTGTTGTTAGAGGTCAGGGTGACCCACTGGCCACAGCCATCTACCTTGGGACTTTGATTGGTTTAGGTCTGGGACCTGTCTCTGTGCTCCATGTGCTTCAGAGACACAAATGAAGTTCTTCAAGTGCTTCCATCAGACTTACTCTGCTTCCTGTGAAGGGTTGGTGCCCCTTCTTCCCCTTCCAGCAGGCTAGGAAAACGTGACTGCTCTCCAACAACTTCTCGAAAAGAAGTTTTACTCTTAGACATTACAATAGTAACCTGCTAAACTGTATGGAACCATTTCATCTGCAAGCTGAGCTGGTCAGGCTCTTCACTTTGGGATGTAGAAATACTTGCCACTTAAAGATTTGTTCTCAGTCTTGTGGTCTCAGTCAAAGCAGAGATTAAAAATGGCCCAGGTTAATATCTCCTGACATTCATGTAAGACCCATATTCATGTTGCTTCTGAACAATGTGGAATCCTATCTCCCATTTACATGCAACTAGCTCAAATATTTGAAAATAGTCATTCTGTCCTCTGGTACCACCTAGTCCTCTTTCTGCGGCCTGGTCCTCAGGAACAACAGTGGCTCTCAGACCCCTCCCCATCCTGATTTTCCTCTTCGGGTCATAGTCTAATTTGCCATGGTCCTTAAAATGTTGACCTATAATTGAACATAATACTCCAGCTGAGGTTTGATCAGAATATAGAAAGACGATTACTTCCCATAAACCAGAAATTACACTTTTATTAATGCAGTCCAGGATCCTTGGCTTTTTAGCAGACACATCACACTGAATTATAGAATTGACTGTAATTCAAAATAATATCCAATTTAAAGCAAGTGCTATTCCCTTGCCAGCTGGATAGGGTTTCCCATTTAAATGGAGCATTTAAGCCAAAATGAGGTTAATATGTGACCAAAGGTGGCATTAGACCACCAAAGCACGTTGGGCTCTGAAATTGGTTGACTAATAAGTGTCACAAATCAACTCAAGTGAAACTGGAAATGTCAACTACCCCGACTACTTGTCAACAGGAGGAGAAATCGGGAGGGGGGAGTGTGGTAATAAACAAGTCATTTTTCAGAATTATTCATAGGTATGTTGTCTGAAGAAATAGGCCTATTTATTTTACAACTTGCTCTCTTTGGATTTTAATGTGATGTTTAAAATTCAGCTCCTTTTAATTTTTAAAAACAACATGTTTCTGGTTTTCAAATACTTGTTCATCATGGAAATTTGGAAAATATGGCAAAGTATATAGAGAAAATAGTATTTGCAGAGGTAACTACTGTTACCCTTTTTGTGTGTCATAATGCACTTTTGATTGAAATTGCATTAGCGGAAAAGGAACAATGACATGAATTAATGCAACTTTATCAAATTAGTCATTAACAGCCAAAGAGAAATGCTGTGAGTTTCTCCAACCAGAAAGTGCTTCCCCGGACAGGGGTTGTTGAGGTCATGATGAAGAACTCATTTAAGAATTAGAGAAATTTGATCCATAATTGGTCTGTTTCTAATAGGTCAAATCATATGAAGTTATCATATCTGTAGATAAAAAGGGTTTGAATGTTGGCAATATCACGTGGATCAGCAGAGTAATTTTGTGGCTATCTTGCAAATAATTTCTTGAATTTTGTAGATGTTTAAAGGCAATTCTTTATTTGATATAAGTATTTGGCTAGATAATGGCAGCGATTGAAAATAAGCCAGCTGTCCACACTTGCATAGTTCAATGAGTAAATTGCAAAGACTGAACTGTTGGACAATTTAGCATTAATGTCCATGTGTTAAATATATTTGAATATTCATTTAATGTGTTCAGTAACTGTAATCACAGGCTTATAAAGTATGAGTTTTTGAACTGTGTTGCTTCTCTCATTCATACCCAACATTTTCTTTTTTTTTTTGGAGAGGTTTTTTTTTTTTTTTTTTTTTTTGCTATAGGGTGCATGCGCTCACCAGACAGACAGAGAGATAGAAAGTGAGAAATCACCCCCCAGGGGGGATGGCTACGCCACAATCCCTTCTCCTCCATTCTCCTCTCAGGATCTTGGGCGCGCACGCACATGCGCCTGGTGTGAGTTTTAAGCCACCGGGTCTGGGACGTGAACTGTGGTCGACTACATGGGAGTTCAGAGACATAGCCATTACGCTAACTGCTGGTCCCATGTCCGACTATTTCTAAACTAGATAGTGCTGACCAGGAATTCTAGATTGCTGTCCTCGAGAAGTTTAAAATATTATGGGAGTTTCTTTAGTCCTGTTCTTTTACGTTTTAAGAGAATTCTCAGGCTTTGATATCCATGTAAACATATTTTCAATTAGGTTGAATAAAATATCTCTTTCTTGATTCAAACAAAATATTTTAAGAAGAAAAGCATAAATCTAATTATTGATACCAATCTTCTATGTGTTCAGTACTTGGGGGAAACAGAAATAGTCTTTTGTTGTGATTATTGTTTAGTGATCAACTGTCCAATGGAATTAGCCTTCATTTTCTGTTTTTTCTTGCCTTTTGAGGTATAATTAAAGCCTGGTGTCAAATTTCATTCAAACTATCATCAATAACTCCCACTTAGCCACTTTTAAGAAGACGGTCAGCCTTTTGGCTCAGACAAAGAGGCTACAATTCACAACTTATTGTTTAGATGACCCTTAAAAACCATCACGGGTCAATAATTCAAAGCAGTATCTACAGTCTTTATGAGAGAGAAGGAATTAACCTCTCCTGCCCTCATGGCAATGTTTCATCTAGGTAAATATAAATCATTTAGATTGAAAATATAACAAGATAAAGAAATTTTCTCTGTGTACATAGGTGAAGTGGACTGTCTAAGAAAAGCAGTCATTTCTCTTGAACATTATGAAAACAAAAAGAGTAGCAGTACTATGGTCAAGCTGAGAAAACTATTTCTTAGGCTACTATTGGAAAAGGAAAAATTAAGAGATAACAACAACTAGTGGCAGTGTTTGCCCAGAAGTATATTATGTGAAAATGTGCAACTCCTAAGCTATTCTACTTAACATTGTTTCACTAGAGTCAAAAAGTACTCTCTTACTTATTACCTCCTTTAGTCCCCTCAACAACTCTGAGTGGTATTGTTTTTACTTTATGCAAAAGAAACTGAAGCTTGGAGAAATTAAGTGATCCACTGGGTGTTACACATGAGTCAGACTTGAATTCAAGACTTCTGACTCTACAATCTTAGTGCCAATGATTTTCTGTATATGAGTGTGAAGGCAAATGCAATGCACAAGTCTAATCAGCATTGAAGTCAGCATGCACTTTGGTGCATGCGCTCACCAGACAGACAGAGAGAGGCAGAGAGATAGAAAGTGAGAAATCACCCCCCAGGGGGGATGGCTACGCCACAATCCCTTCTCCTCCATTCTCCTCTCAGGATCTTGGGCGCGCACGCACATGCGCCTGGTGTGAGTTTTAAGCCACCGGGTCTGGGACGTGAACTGTGGTCGACTACATGGGAGTTCAGAGACATAGCCATTACGCTAACTGCTGGTCCCATGTCCGACTATTTCTAAACTAGATAGTGCTGACCAGGAATTCTAGATTGCTGTCCTCGAGAAGTTTAAAATATTATGGGAGTTTCTTTAGTCCTGTTCTTTTACGTTTTAAGAGAATTCTCAGGCTTTGATATCCATGTAAACATATTTTCAATTAGGTTGAATAAAATATCTCTTTCTTGATTCAAACAAAATATTTTAAGAAGAAAAGCATAAATCTAATTATTGATACCAATCTTCTATGTGTTCAGTACTTGGGGGAAACAGAAATAGTCTTTTGTTGTGATTATTGTTTAGTGATCAACTGTCCAATGGAATTAGCCTTCATTTTCTGTTTTTTTCTTGCCTTTTGAGGTATAATTAAAGCCTGGTGTCAAATTTCATTCAAACTATCATCAATAACTCCCACTTAGCCACTTTTAAGAAGACGGTCAGCCTTTTGGCTCAGACAAAGAGGCTACAATTCACAACTTATTGTTTAGATGACCCTTAAAAACCATCACGGGTCAATAATTCAAAGCAGTATCTACAGTCTTTATGAGAGAGAAGGAATTAACCTCTCCTGCCCTCATGGCAATGTTTCATCTAGGTAAATATAAATCATTTAGATTGAAAATATAACAAGATAAAGAAATTTTCTCTGTGTACATAGGTGAAGTGGACTGTCTAAGAAAAGCAGTCATTTCTCTTGAACATTATGAAAACAAAAAGAGTAGCAGTACTATGGTCAAGCTGAGAAAACTATTTCTTAGGCTACTATTGGAAAAGGAAAAATTAAGAGATAACAACAACTAGTGGCAGTGTTTGCCCAGAAGTATATTATGTGAAAATGTGCAACTCCTAAGCTATTCTACTTAACATTGTTTCACTAGAGTCAAAAAGTACTCTCTTACTTATTACCTCCTTTAGTCCCCTCAACAACTCTGAGTGGTATTGTTTTTACTTTATGCAAAAGAAACTGAAGCTTGGAGAAATTAAGTGATCCACTGGGTGTTACACATGAGTCAGACTTGAATTCAAGACTTCTGACTCTACAATCTTAGTGCCAATGATTTTCTGTATATGAGTGTGAAGGCAAATGCAATGCACAAGTCTAATCAGCATTGAAGTCAGCATGCACTTTCATAAGTAAGTGAAAACTTTGTAATAGATAGTGTAAAGTTTAGTTACACTGCATTCATGTGTCTTGGTTTAATATTTTAGAAATCATAAAATAAGTTTATATACCTGCTTTTTTTTAAAGACAGAGTTCAAGGAGTACAGAAGGGAATAAAGAGTAAACTAAAGTCTCTTCCAATTCCACTTCTCCACTCTCACACTCACTGCAATTCTTAAACTACAACCATTTAAATCATTTCTGATCTAGTAAATCTGATCATTATCACCATACTTTTGAATAGTGGGTTTATATTTAACTATTTTGATTTATAAATTTGCAATTTTTCTTTTAAGTTGTACTGTAAGTGTTGAGCAATTAAGCTCAATTTTATTACTTCCTATATTGTTTCAAATTGTTTTTCTTCTTTTAAAATAATAATTATACATTCTATATATACCATATTATCTATAATTATATCATTTAGCTTTGCTTTTATTTCAGATGCATTTGCAATTCTGAATAATATACCTGGTTAAATACTCATCTATGACACAGAGGGAAAAGTGTGATATCAAGGTTTTGTATGACTCTCCATAAAGCTAGCTCCGATTTATTGCATGGAAAAAATTAATAAATGCATTTAGGAAATGTCCTTTCTGGGAAAAAATTCTGCATTTGTTTTCTGTTTTTTATCCATTGGCATGTTTGTGAGCAGCATAATTAATGCAGTGTGTTGGGACCATCAGGTGGCATAGGGGTTAAGGCTTTGGACTGCCACCTAGTTGACCATGGTTCAACTCCCAGACTCGGTGACTTGAAACTTATGCCAAGCACATCTGCGTGTGGGTCCAAGATTCCAAGAGGAGAATCCTCCAAAAAGGGACTGCAGCATGGCTATCCTTGCTAGGGACTAATTTCTCAATTTCTGTCTCTCTGTCTCTTCACCAGTCCTACAGCAAAAATCTTTCAAAACAAAACTGTAGCCACTTCAGTTTGCCTGCCTAACTTACTAACTATGCAGAGAAAACATGGAAATTTCTGAACTATGGAGCCCATTCTCCTGAAGGTTTCTAGAAATTGGAATAGGATACTGCAGATCATGTAGCCACTACTCTCCCTGTTCTTGTTTCACAAGTTCACAACTAGAAAGCCATTTGACTCAGAATGAATCTTACTTTGAGTTTCACCCATATCGGACTTGCATTTGATTTATATGACAGGTAGATGAAGCTATAGACTTTTGGTGGATGCTGAAATAAGTTAAGAGTATTGAGGCTATATTTTCTAGATTTATAATCCATTGTTTCTTCTTTGTCAAAATATGCAAGATTACTTCAAAAAGTTTGTGAAAAAATGGAATTAAAATGCAAGCTTATTTTGGTAGTGGCTTTAGAGGTAGGTCCTTTGGGAGCTGATTATGTTGTGAGAGCACTAGTGGGATTAATTCTCTTATTAAAAAGCCTCATGAACTTGGAGGTCATTATGCTAAGTGAAATTAGCCCCACACAGAAAGAGAAATACTTCATTGTAATCACTAATATGTAGAAATTGAAAGGGATGGCCTCATGGAAGTAGAGAGTAGTAGAGTGATTGACGGAGGCTGGGAAGGATAGGGAGGAGGAAGATGGAGAGATGTTGGCTAACAGAAATGAAGTTACTAATGGATAAAGGGAACAATGTCTAGGGCTATGAAATAAAATAGAGTAAATATACTTCATGACAATTGACTGTAGATCTCAGTTGCTAAAGAATGAGGATTTTGAGTGCTCATGCACAAAGTAATGACAAATGATTGTGATGATGGGTATGCTAATTACTGTGATTTAATACATTGTATCCTTGCACCAAAAATTTACACTGTACCCCCAAAATAAGTGCAATTATTATATGACAATAAAAAAGAGGTTCCGGAGAAATTCCTCCCTTCTTCCACCGGTGAGAACACAGCACAAGAGCACCATCTGTGAGGAGGAAGGCCCTCTCCAAACACTCCAAACATTGAATCTGCCTTGACTGTAGACTTGCCAGCTCCAGAATGGTGAGAAATAAAATTGTTCTTGTTTATAAGCTACCCAATTTGTGATATTGTGTTATAGCAGCCTAAATGAACTAAGTTTGCACCCTCAGATAAATTTAAAAACAAGCACACACACAAAGCAAACCAATATTTTTTTCTGTAACTGTGCTTAAAATAAAAATTTGGGTCAAGATTCACCTATTTCTTTCTGTCTTTCTCATCTTCATCTGAAAATTAATGCACAATTTTTGTTTTGGGATATCGCAGCCTTGAAGTAGATATATGAACTCAGAACTGGAAGCAAAACTCATTTTTAAATAAAAAGAATTATTTACTTAATAATTTCATTATTGCTATATTATTGTTATTATTATTATTATAAAATTTGCTATAGGGCATGTGCACTCACCATAGAGAGATAAGGAAAGTGAGAAAGCAAGCTGCCAGGTCTGGGACTTGAACAGCAGTTGTCCATATGGAAGTCCAGTACATTAACCATGATGCCACCTGCTAGCCCAGAAGCAAAGCTATTTCTTTTGATTTCTTATGAACACATATATAAATATCCATAGTCACTATATTTGATCAATAAGAGAAACTAAGGCATTTTAACATAGACTATTTTGCCCAGAAAAGCTCACCCTATATCCAAGTGTTAAAAAGTAAGGTAAAGTTAAGAATGAGATGAATCCCATGTGAAGGTAGACTATTTTTTTCTAGGTTTATAATCAAAAGGTATAAGGGTACATCAATATGTTTGTGTAAAAATGGAATTCAAATCAAATTTCTTTTGGTACAAAAACAATTATGACATTTATGTGTATTTTTTTCATAATACTCATTTCCTATGAACTTTTTTCTTCAAGTTTATTTATTTCATGACAATGATAAATATAGAGAGAAAAGGACACACACTCTTAACAGAGTCTCATGCTATGATCCCTCCAAGGCTTACCGGCTGATCAGGATCATGGGCGCATGCACCCAGTATGTGAAGGTTGAGCAGGAAGCAGAGCCTGCAGTCTTCCATATGGATCCAACTTCGCTTGAACAGTGCATTGTCTCTGTGCCACCAAACTGGCCTTCCATGAACTTTCTAAAGACCCCCCCCCCCCTGCCCTGTATGTTGATACTTAGAAAGAAGTCTTTAAGAAGTTGATGGGTTTTCATTGTCATTAGCTTTAGGAAAAGAAACTGTGAAAGTATTTTATGAAATATATGACTTAACTTAACTTCCCTTAAAATATGCTTAATCACTGAGTATTTCACAATTTATGGTTCTCTAATATATAATTTATAGGTGGAATCAGAAATTTAGGTGAAAGCAGAAATTTCCATGATCCATAATAATTAATACTTTCATATTCTACACTTGAACAGTGACTTTATAAATACCACCAACATTACATAATAATGGCCTAATGTTGCTATGAATTCTATGGAAAAGTTTTAAATTCCTTTTCTGCACTTATTAGGAATTTTCTTTTCTTTTCTTTCTTTTTTTTTTTTTTGGTTTAGTTTTGTTTTGGTTTGCTATAGGGTTCATGGGCTTGACAGAAAGAGACCAAGAAAGGTAAAGTGAGAAATCACCTCCTTGAGGGGGGGAGATGGCCATGGAGCAATCCATTCCTCCTCCTCCATTCTCCTCTCTGGGGTCTAGGGCACACATGCACACACACACCTGGCATAACTTTCAAGCCACCAGATCCAGGAATCAAACTGTGTAGTCAGTCATGTGGGATCCAGTGCCACATTACTTGCTGACCCAGGAATTTTATGTATACTTTTTCACTGACTTTGAGATATACTGCATCTTCAAAAAGTTTATGAAAAATGGGTATATTAAAAATATGCATAGATTTCAAATTTTTGTACCCAAATAAACTCACATTTTGGTTATGTTTTAAATAAACTTTTCTAAGTCCCCTCATATGAGAGGACAGATAAATATTGCCTTTTAAGTATGCCACCTACAATATTTCTTTCTAATTTGGGTGTGACATACTTCACCTACATGTAATTTTAAGATTCTTGAAATGAGTATAAAAAAAGGATAATTAACTGAACTTGTATAGAGATATTTCCATTCATTCCAATTTTCATCAGGTCATTCATACACAGGCAAGCATGGAGTTCCGAGTGAGAGTTTTTATCTATAAATCAGTAGTGTATAGTATTTTTCCTCCAAATATGGGTATTTAATCTATCTTAGTGATGACTGTCATATGCAGTACTCTACTGACAAAGTAGAATTGCTATAAGACATGGATTTCATCACAATTTTGTTTTGGTTTGGTTTATATTTGAGAGGTTTTTGCTTGCCAGAAAAACAGAGACAGGGAGATAGAAAGCAAGAAATCCTTCCCCTGACCCCCGTCCCAGGGTGGATGGCCACACTGCAATCCCTTATCCTCCATTCTCCTCTTGGGATCTTGGGCATGCATGCACACGAGCCTGGTGTGAGTTTAAGCCACCAGGTCCAGGACTTGACCCACTATCGACTACATGGGAGTCCAGCGACATAGCCATTATACCAACTGCTGTTCGCCATTTCATCACAGTTTGATGGCACATAAAATGAGCTGTTTACTGGGACCAGCAGATAGTGTAATGGTTACGTCGCTGGATTCTCATGTAGTTGACCTCGGTTCAAGTCCCGAAGCAGGAAGCTTAAAACTCATGCTGGGTATGTGTGTGTGTGTGCATGCCCAAAATCCCAAGAGGAGAATGGAGTAGAAGGAATTGCAACATGGCTATCCTCTCTCGGGGGGTGATTTCTTTCTTTCTGTCTCTCTGCCTTTCTCTGTCTCTGGTGAGTGCACATGCCCTGTAGCAAAAATCTCTTGTGAAAAAAAAAAATAGCTGTTTACACAATTGCTTTTGATAATAATGTCTTGAACACATGCTAGACTTGAGGGTAACTGTTTTATGAATGCTACTTCCTCTTTCTTTCCAGTGTTAAAGCTTCTTACATTTAATTGCACATAATACCCAAACATCCCTTATACTATTATCATGTATCTGGTATTTTATCAACTGCTAGAAATACAGATGATCTTCGTTAATAAGAATTTAGTTGATTATAGCATGTTAGTTGATGTGCAAAACTTCTCTTGCTCATTGAGAGTTTTCATAAATCTGAGATGATAGTTACCCCTATGAATTTTTAACAATGTATGAATAGCTAAAATAAGACACCTGAACATTGATATAAATGTGTATTTTTCAAACACCAACCTGAGAAGTTCCATTTTGATATGGGAGAGGGAACTAATGCATACTGTAGACTAGACAATAAAGTTCCAATGGAAAATAGGAATTTTATGGTAGTTCAGTTAAGAATAGCTGCACCCCCAAGCTCGATTATTCAGTTCCACGGAGGGTTTGCTCTGCAAAAATCACGGCAAAGAAGAATTTGTGGTATGTAGAAGTTTAGAAAGTATTAATTTCCCCTGCTTTCTCTAGTAACATAACTTAGAACAAATATTTGAGGGTTATTTAAGTATAAAGTAGTAAAGTACCAACATATGCTCATGTCCATGGCAGTCACTTATTAAGGGCTGACTGGAAGAGTGATTGATCTTATGCTATGAACAGATATGAAAACTAGTGTTAGGAAGTTATGATATGGTTTTGGACAGAAAGTCTATAACTCAGATATTCTGGGTGGGCTTATCTTATTCTGATGTAATATTTCCAAGGGCAAAAATATCACCAGGTTAATTTTTTTAAAAAAAAGAGAAGGAGAGAGAGAGAACCTTGTGAAAATGTGTCCTGATTTAGGGCTTAGGAATTAGGGTTGCCATACTGATGAGTGCATATTTCAATATGCAACTTACGGGTTTTAAGATACTTGAGTTCTTTCATTTCTTCCCAAACCACATAAATGACACAAAAATGAACTTCCCCAAGAACATATTCTATACTAAATACCAAATATTTGAAATGAGAGGATTTATGGGAGGTTTTATGCTTGCGATTTTAGCTCGGCCTGTGCTCTTTCGATTATATTATTTTTCCCCTTTCTATAACAGATCGATAAATTTTACCTGAGTAATAAAGCAATTTTGTGCAAATCAATCTTCGATCCTGATTTATTCTGAGTGGTTTGCGTCAGTGACTGGGAGATAATTCACAAGATCTGTCTGCCATTTGTCTGCCAACAGGGTCTTGAAGCCTGGCCAGAGAACAGTTGTATCTAATCCTCCTCCTTAACTCATCCCCAGAGAGTCCTCATTCAGCTGGTCTGTGAAATGACTTGGGTGACTCACATTTAGCAACAGGGCCTCAGAAACAAGAGGGAGAGAGAAAATGAGAAAGAGAAAGAGAAAAGAGGGGAGGGAGAAAAGGAGAGGAAGAGGGGCAGAAAGAAAAAGAAATTTGATCTGATGGGAACAAATTTTTGTTGTGTATGTTAAGGATGGGTGTTTCCTTTCAGAATGAAACACATAGTAATGGTGGGTTAAGAAAAGGTCTCAGTTCATTAAAGAAAGTGTTGTCATTTTCTCAATCAAGATAGAAATTCATAGGAGGAAGCTCCACAGCCTCTGCGTGTGGCTTTTTTTGTTTTTTTTCTGTCCTTAACATGGGCTTTCTTCCAGCCACTAACATTTTTATTATAGTGGAAAAGGACGGAAAGTAATATTTAGAATTTTCTCTTGTTTGTCTCTTTTAACATACACACACACACACACACACACACACACACACACACACACACCAGACAAATGCTTTAAAGACTAACTCTTCAGACTTTCATGTGAGGCAGATTTAAAATAATAATAATAACAAAAAGTGCCAGCCAAAACCACAGGTCAGACTGGCAAGAGGAATGGTCCCTTAAAGGGCTTTTATCTCCTGCCCATCATCTCAAATTGTTTTGTTTACCCCCCTGAATCCTTATCAGGCACCGCGGCTGCACTCAGTGTCCACAGCACTTGTGAAGGGAAAATTAATTCGGAATTACTGGCCCCATAACAGCCTGTTTCTTCACATTATCTGTCAGGAAAATAACCAGACAATAGCTAGCTAAGTGGATTTCTGCTCACTGCCATTCAAAGGAGAAGGGACAGGTGTTCAATGGGGCTTCTTTCTTTCCCCAACCACTATTTAACAATACACAGAGGAGGAGTTTAATTGTCGGCACCCACCTGCACCCTTGTCATTTCTTGGTTTTATTGGTTTTAATGAAAATATTAAGTGCACTCTAGGAATAGCGGCTAAGTGACATTTTGATTGAAATACACAGGAAATGTACAATGGAAGCAGGCATTCTTACAGTTTTAATAGAAACTGAAAGAAGTAACATCCAGAACAACATTTTTCTATTGTTATGCACAAGGCTAGTCCTGAGAAGGGTAATTGGGGGCTGAAAAGATGGCTGATGTTGAAAGAGCCTTTCACCTCAGCTAACCGACTTCTTTTTTTTTTTTACCCTTGAAGAATAAAGTGGGCAGACTTTGCCATATTTTCTTTCATTAGATACTTCTTCGGTAGCAGCCCTGGTCAAGTATACATTGGAATACCTTTCCTCTTTTTCAGGACCACAACTCATTAGATTTTCTAGCTTTTGGATTCATTGGTTTGGTATGAAATGAAAACAATGATTCATTGCAGTGGTCTTTTCTCAACACTCAGCAAAGACTTGTGTTTGCCCAAGCCCATCTCCTGGACTCAAAGTAGAAAAAGAAAAAAAGTCAAAATAAGCTTCGTGCTGTGAATCATACTCAGTGCATGTCATGGCTTCAATCTATGCTGTATTAAAATTTTGTTCATTTTAATAACTCTAACATGCTGTATAATGCTTCTGAAATAAAAGAACACCATCATCCCCAACAAACATGTATACACGTATGAGAAGGATCTTTAAAAAGCTCATGGAAAATGCATACTATGAAATAATTATGCATGGTTTTCATATTTTTTTGCACCAAAATAAACTAATACTTTAGTCATGAACTTTCTGAAGTTCCCATGCATGCACATACACGTACAAATTACCACTTAGTATTTAAACTGCTAGTATAGGAAATCAGAAATTGCATAAATTTCATATCTTTCTTCATAAAAGTTAGGATGTTTTCTAGTGGATATCAAATGAGAGAGAACATTACATCTTCATTGAGGTTTCTAAATGTAGATAGCCAAGTAGAATGGTAATATACAACTTTTTCTTCACTAAGAAATTCTCTGTTCCTACATGTTACAAAAAAAAGAGGAAAGTTCATGATATTTACAAAGCTAATGGATGACATAAAAAGTTATTAGGACATGTGTCACTTACCTGTGTATACATGTAATTATCCCAAGTATTCTTTGCCTCAGTACACACCTAGATAAATTATCACCCATCGTATCATAATTCTTTGGCTACAAGTTTAAGTAGTTCAAGTAAAAGTATTTTAAGATATAAAGCTCATTTGTTGACTCATGATCCAACATGGGAAGTTCCATGTTTGATGCAATAACTCAATAATGTTATCAAGAAACCAGATTTCTTTCATATTTTCTTTCATTCACTGTAAGCCTGTTAGTTTTCATTTTTAATTTTCCTGTTTTGATTGCAAATTGGCTATACAGATCATGTTCTTAAAAGATGATACTCAAAGGCAAAAAGTCTGGATGTCCCTTTCTTTGGGATGAAAGTTCCAGAGAGCCCTAGGTGCCAGTGGTAGGATTGTTCCACAGGCCCACTCCTTACTCAATTTCTGAGAAGCGAGGCTTTGGTATATTTATTATAGGCCGAGACCAATCATGATTCTAAAAGAGGAAGAGTGGTATGCTGATAAATGATTTTTGTTTATTTCCATAGGGCTTGTGTACTCACTGGAGAGAAACAGAAATGGAGAGAAGGAAATTGAGAAATCACCCACCCAGGAGGGATAGCCATGCCACAGTCCTTTCTCCTCCAGTCTCCTCTTGGGATTTTGGGCATATGAGCACAACTACCCAGTGTGATTTTCAGATCACTGGGTCTGGAACTCAAACCATGTAGGCCATGTGAGTTCAGTGCCTCAACCATTAGCCACCTGCTTCCCTCGCTGATAAATGTTTAAATCTGTTTTCTAGGGAGGAAAAGAAACACGCTCTGATTATATCATTGTCTGATTTATGGAAGCAAATGCTTTTTTGATGGCTAATTTCAAACAATCCATGCGATTTCACTGAGGCAGAGTTAGGGAGGGATGTGTACAACTGGTTATCACTAGCCGGAGTGAATTACTTCAGTACATCACTGGCTGGGGCCTCATTCTCTGAACTTCACCCAACATGTGAGCTAAAATAGGGTTATTGTAGGGAGAAAGAAGGGGAAATTATTGTTTGGCAGGGTAGCTACAACACAGATTTATGATTTATTCATCATAAACTTTTGGGGCCCTTTGGAGGACAGATATTAAGGATAAGTATAAGACACTTCTGAGGGTCCCACCTTTCCTGTGCCCATTCATGAGAACCTGGTCATTTTCACAATCCTGCTGATTTGCCAGTGAGCAACATTTCATGCCATCATGATTGGCCTGAAGGGAATCTCCAATGCTCAAGCTGGTAGTGGGGCTCCAGGCAGAGAGGAGCTGGATAATCCAGACTGTCTTTATCCACATTTCAGTCATTGATCAGTATCCAGTGTTGGATTAAGGAGGTCTTCTTGAATTAGGATAAACTGTGTGCATGCAGAATGAATAATCAATAGAATGTGGGCAGGGGGAAGGGAAGGGAAATAGAGCTGATCCTCAAAATGGAGAAAAATAAGAGAAGTCAGCCATGGCTTAACCACCATACCACTTGACTGCCCATTGTCATTATAATCTTTAAAGCAGTTCTCGAGAATTAGACTGTGTTGGGCACAACAAAACAAAATGTAAAAGATGAAAGAAAAAAAAGTAAATATTATCTAAAACTCACTCCTTCTGAACAGTAATTTGGAGGGAGCCTTACCTTAGGTAGTAAGTTAGTTGTAGCTTATGAACAGAGTTCTCTATTGTAAGAGGCTTTGGAGACTCGACTTCCTTTTTTCTAGTGAGTTATGTATATAGTTTGTTTTAAAGGAATATAAAGGCATGTTTTGAGGGAAAATACAAAATATAATTGATTATATATTTCGCTCAAGCCCTTCTTTTCTGCCTGCATTTTGTCTTTATTGTTAGGCTTTACTGGCTCAATTTCAGTTTATACAATTACATTCTGCTTATGTGACACTCACCCCGCTGTCACTTCAATTGGTTAAAGGGTTCTTTTTTCACCTCTCCCTTAACTGTCTTGTGAAGTGGCTTTAGAAACAGTTATTGCATTTGCCTTATCTTACTTCTGTTATCATTCAAGCTATCTCTGGATCATATATAAATAGCAGAGAGAAACCACACAGAGTGTTATCAATGTCTTTCTCAAGGAAAGAATAGGAAGTATTGGCTGGTCAGTAAAGTCCTGATGCATTTTGCATAGAAATATACATCATGATTTCCCCCCATGACCTAATACGTCAGTATGAGCATGAAGAGCTGTGTTCTATCTGCCATGATGCATGTAGGTCTCTAGTAGGATAACTGATCTTAACGTCATTTAAAACTACCAGCTGAGTTTCTTAAGATTGACCCTTGGATCACCAACAGTAGGCTCCCTCCCTTCAGAGAAGGTTCTCTGGTGAGTTCAAGCCTTTCAGGATCATCTTCATCTGGTGTGCTACTGGGAAAATTCTCACTCACTCTAATTACAAAGTGATGTTTTCATGTATAAAGTTTTGGTTCACCTCTATCCCTGTTTATTTTTTGAAGAGTTGCTAAACTATTTCCATGGTCTATTTACATCTGCTAAGTCATAATACCTGGGATGGCAGTCAGGATTCTGAAAACTTAATATTTCTAGATAATTCTGATATACAATAAAATATGAAAGTAGGGCCAGCTGGAAGTATGGTGGTTAAGGTAGCCAGATCCCACATAGCCAATTGCATAGTTCAAGTCCCAGACCTGGAAGCTTGCAAAACACACTGAGTACATCTGCATGCAAGCCCAAGATCCTGAGAGGAGAGTGGAGGACAAGAGATCGTAGTATGGCCACCTTCTCTGGAGGAGTGCTTTCTCACTTTATCTCTCTGTCTCTCTCTCCAGCAAGCACATGTACCCTATAACAGATTACAAACAAAAACAACTGATTTAGATAATATTGCTACAGAAAATGCCAAAAATTAAGCATTATTTTGAACTGAGGTTCTCTGAGCTTACTTCCCATGAATATAGAAAAGCTACTGTTCATTAGAGAGTTTAGTAAGTGATAACTTCTCTAATATTTAGTACAATGGTCACTAAAAGAAAGTAACTAGATTCTGTGAGCTTAAGATGGGAGCACATGAAAGTTCATTGATGTAAAGATTTATTCTTTTAATTATTCATTAATTTTTTTGAGAAATTTTTGCTATAGGGCATGTGTGCTCACTGGAGAGACAGAAACAGAGAGACAGAAAGCAAGAAATAACTCCCAGTGGGATGGCCATGCTGCAGTTCCTTCCCTCCATTCTCCTTGAGATTTTGGGCACACACACAAAAGCCGGCAGTGAGTTACAAGCCACTGCATCCAGGACTCTAACCACGATTGGCCATGTAGGAGTCCAGTGACATAATCACTATACCATCTGCTAGTCTCTAATTATTCATTAATTTATTCATCTATAATTTTAATATTTGCTGAGTACCAACATGCCAGTTATTGAGCAAGTGCTAAAGCACAAATCCATGAAAAAAACTGAATAAAAAGATATGTAAGTGAATTACATAAAATGTGAAAATATTTATTTGGTTGAAGGTGGAACTAACTGATAAGGTTAGGGAAAGCTTGACAAAGGAAAATGATGGCTAAGCTAAATCTTAAGGTAGTGTAAGAGTTTATTACCTGAATGAAATCAATAACAATATCTCATGAAGAAAAGCTTTCAGGACCAGCAGTTAGCGTAATGGCTATGTTGCTGGACTCCCATGTGGTCAACCGCAGTTCGCATCCTAGACCCTGTGGCTTAAACTCACGCTGGGCGTGTGTGCGTGTGTGCCCAAGATCCCAAGAGGAGAATGGAGGAGAAGGGATTGCGGCATGGCCATTCCCCCCGGGGGGTGATTTCTCGCTTTCTATCTCTCTGTCTTTCTGGCGAAAACCTCTCCAAAAAAAAAAAAAAAAGAAAGAAAAGCTTTCAAGTACAAATTTCCTTAAGTGATAGCGAATATGGCATATTTTGAGACTACCAAGAATTTTGTTACCATACAAACATTGAGTTGAGTGTCAAAAGAAGACATTGAACAGGTAAATAGACCAGATCAGTCTAGCTAGAGATTTTTAATCTTATTTTGAGGCCACTGGAAAAGCAGAGAGGATTAAAAAGAGATTGAGGGCCAGCCCATGGCATGGTGGTTCAGGTAGTTGGATCTCACGTGGTGTTATTGAAGTCCCTGGAGCCAGCAGCTGGAGAAACAAGCTGAGTGCAAGTATATGCACACCCAAAATCCCCAAAGAAAGGAGAAATGGAGGATAAGAGATTGTGGCATGATCATTCCCCACTGGGGGGCTGCTTTCTCACTCCCCTCTGCCCCCAACCCCCCATCTCCAGGGAATAATATACAACGACCTGGGCAAAACAAAAACAAACAAAAAACAGAGATTGATATAATCCAGTTAGTATTTATGACAACCATTGTGTCACTGATAAGAAGTTAGCTTGAAGGAGCAATACTGGAGACAATTTATAAGGTTATTATACTAATTTATGGTAGATAGGATGTAAAAGTAATAGGTGGTATAAAAATGAATGAATAATTCCACCCAAATGTAAATAAGCAAAAGCTAATATACATATATAT
>NW_006159617.1:5838138-5874924 GCF_000334495.1 Tupaia belangeri chinensis | reverse complement strand
CTCGTTACAGAAAAGGAGTAAGCCACTGTAATTTACACTTGACAGAGATGCAGAGACAGGCAGAGAAGTGGGAAAGCTTTTATAGTGGAAAGCACGGAGGGCTTCATGCATGCCTAATTGGTGAAAGTTGGCATGTGAAATCTGTGGGAGGCCCATTTAGGCTTGGAGCATCCTGCATGATTGTTAGAGGTCCCTATTTGGCTTCTTTATGTTGGTCCTTAATTAATAATGGGGGCAGATATTAGAGAAGCTGTCAGTTATTAATGAATGATGACCTTTTTGAGTCAGTAGTTACTTTTTGCCTTCCTGGACTACTTGCTACACATGCAATCTGACTTCCTGGCCTGATTATTATAGATAGTAGTCTGGCTTCCTGGGCTGGTTACTGTGGAACAAAGATCAAAATTCCACTTTTCTATGTAGTTTAGCCATTACCCACTTCTAAGTCCAATCTTTCTCATGCATTCTAGGACAGTCACACAAGAACACTGAAACAGAAGAAAAAACTGATATTCAGACATAATATATGACTTGCCCATGGTCACATATCACAGATATGAAAACCTCCTGTCCCTGTCTAGTTCGTGTACTAACTTACCATGGTGCTTGAAAACTGATTGATAAAAAAGTTATGATAAGAAGTGGGATAAGGTAGAAAATTACTGTTGTGCTTTGAATAAAATTAAATTAAATTAGCATCTACTACCTGTACCATGTTTTCATTTTTCTCCTATTTCAACCATAATCTTCATAATGGGAGGAGGGGGGATCTCTATTTTTTGTGCTTCAAGATATTATCTCTTGCCCTGAAACAGAGTCATTTTCCTCAAGTGGCGTTATGATTTTGTTGCTATTATAATCTCTACTCCATATATTCTGTCACCAACCTAAAGAATGAAAGTAGAAACTAACAGGATGGAACAATTTTTATTTGAATAAACATCTTGAACCTGTATGTCTTATCTCAAGCCAGATACTTCTTTATTCCTTCTCTTCCTGACTTTAAAGTATGTTTTCTTACCAGAAAAACAAAACAAAACAAAACAAAACAAAAAAACAAAAAAAACCTCAACAATTTAATTTGAGACAATGGATTAAATATTAGAAAAATTTCAAATTTGATTCTAAGTAATGTAGATGAATGTCTGAAGATTCAAAAGCTCTTAAGAGAGAAAGGAAGCCTGGAAAAAACTACAGATAAAATAGAGCTAATCAGTGTATCATCTTGGTCTCCCATACCCACAGAAATCAACAAAGTAAAGACTGATAACTTGAAAGTCTTTTAATTAAAAGGAGGGAGGGACCAGCAGTTAGCATAATGGCTATGTCACTGGGTTCGCGTCCTGGATCCGGTGGCTTAAAACTCATGCTGGGCGCGTGTGCGTGTGTGCCCAAGATCCCAAGAGGAAAATGGAGGAGAAGTGATTGCGGTGTGACCATCCCCCCCTGGGGGGTGATTTCTCGCTTTCTGTCTCTCTCTCTCTGTCTGTCTGGCGAGCGCACATACTCTATAGCAAAAAAAAGAAAAAAAAAACCCCAAAAAACAAAAAAAAAAAAGGAGGGAAAATTAAGGAGGTGAGGATGCCCAGAATCAAATATTGCCTCTGCCTTAAAGGTAGTTATTTTCATCCAGTTAATGGTGGAGACCAAGTGAAGACACTGTTTGCAAGAACTAAGCCTTTTGTACAACTGGCTCCTCTTAATTAATTAGACCCAACTGGATTTCTTATATTTTGTAGGTAAGTTGCACCTCGATAAGCACCTTAAAATGTCTAATGGCAGAACCCCTTTCTATTTAAAACTCTTTCATCTTTGCTCTCTTTCACTGGAAATGGTTGAGAGAAGTGAGTTTAGGGTTTAGAGAGTTTCCTGTTTCTGCTCCTAAAAACAGGAGATTCAAAGAAAAAAATAATTTGGAGCAGAACTTCTTGCCAATACTCTTTGTGCTCCCAGAACTAGTTACTCAACATCTCAGGAGGAACCATGATTAAATTCTCACTATAATTTCTGGAGAGGAAACACCAACCTTAAACTCCAGGTAGAACTTGTGCTAAAGTTCTATTAATTGATAATAATGAGAATAATATAAGAATACTAACTTGAACCAGACACTGTCAATCTTTTTCAGCTGTTTTTTATCAAAGTAACACCTCTAGATAGCCAAGAAAATAGACTATCAAGGCCTTATTTCTAGATAATCACTTCCTCCAAAGAAAGGTCTGTGAAAGGTATTGATCCTGGGAAGAGGGAGAAGTAGCAAAAAACAAACAAGAATAGAACTTCCATTTTATGGCAAGGCCATGTGCAGAGTGCCCTGAGTAGAAGAACACTTTAATCGGCTCAATATTTTGCAGGAGAAAGTCTGTGCTTTTGGTCGGTGTTGCCAACCTACTGGGCTCCCCCAAAGACCCCTTTGCTCCTGTCCAGTCATAGCCTGCTGCACACTGCCCCTTCCCTTTTTACATATTTTCTGCCGAACCAACTCATACAGTTTTCAAGATCTCAGATCATTACTTCTGTGAAGACGTCTCTGACTTCCCTGTCTTGTCCTGAGCAGAACCGTATCTTTTCTTTCTTTGTCTTACCACCATGCTCCATAATTGTTCACTCATTTTTCAATCAATATTCTCTTTGCCAAATTTTTTCAATGTGCCTGCCTGCTTTGCCGGAGTGAAAGCCTCTTTAAAACAATGAGCCTGTGTTACCACTCATCTCTAGAACCAAGTGTATTCCCTGGTATGGTAGAAGGTGCTTAATATTTATTTACCAAATAAAGGAATTAATATATGACAACAGAATGTGATTCTGCCTTTGACAATAGACTTAACAATTTTTAAAATATATACCCAAATAATTGTTTATGTTTAAACTCTTCTGGGTACTCCATCCTTGGATGGATACAGGGTAAGATAAATGACAAGACAAGCTTGAGACTGTGACAGTGGCCAGAAGAGAATGGCAAGTGAACTTAATATGATCTTAGTGTGAGCCAAAAAATTCAAAACTCAAACTTGCAGTCTTTCCAGTGAAATGTAAATAAAGATTTCATGTCATAAATACTTTTAGCCATGACGACTTCTTTTGGTAATAAAATTTCTATATTTACTTTTCTCTTCATAAATGTCTAATCTCAAGTGTGTGTGTGTGTGTGTGTGTGTGTGTGTGTGTATGTTTCAGGCATCGGGGGAATAACACCAATTTCTCTTATGTGTTGAATAAGTCTAGTCTAGTTCAATGTAATTTTGGTCCTATGATTTTTCTGGTTATAAATTATTCCTTTGGAAAACTAAAAACTCCTGCCATTTAAGTAATATATTAATCAAGATAACGGAAATTAACTGACACATGTAATTTGGAATCCTGAGCGAGCTGTGATAGGAATTAAAATGATGTCATCAAATATCTTATTGTTACCCTGTTTTCTCTCAGCTCTGCTTATCTGTGTGATTCTTTTGTTCTCAATTAAGTAATAACCATTTGATGACCAAGACAGCCACTGGAAACCTAAATTCCCTTAAGAATTTCCAGTAAGGAAATTAGGAAAGGTAATAAATCTTTTCTTATGACATCTGCATACATAAATGACCAATTCCCCAAATTGTGTTCCACATCTATCCTTAAACTTGGCATTGTACACTAACTATATTCAACTAGGTCATTAGCAAATTTTCATTTTAGGGCTAGTATGGAATTAGTTCTTGCTCTACAAGAACTATAGAGATCGAAAATGAAAAAAAAATATGGTTTTCCAAAGAAAGGCCAAGAAAACAAGACAAATCAATAACAAAAATACATTGGTACCACAGTATCATTTTCTTGTTTCTACAGATGTTCTATGTCCTTCTTGAGATTAAAACAATCAAAATGCCATAAAGTACACTGTATTAGAACTGTCACTGTATTGTAGAAGACAATGAGATATTACTAGGTTGTCAGAAAAGTCATGATGTCGTAGAAAAACAGATAAACTACGTCATGACTTTTCTGACAACTCAATCCTTTGTTTATAAATAATAGTACTAATCCTGATTTGTGGACTTATTTTGTTGTTTTTTCATCAAAGTTCATCTTGAGCATGCAACTATAAGATCATATTAAATTCACTTGCCACTCTTTTGGCCAGTCACAATTTCAAGGTTGTCTTGCCATTTTTCTTACCCTATAGCCATCCAAGGGTGGAGTACCCAGAAGAGTTCACTGTATTTTGTAAACTCTCTATAAGTAAGTTTTCTGTTCTTTCTCCAAGGCAATTTATGATAACATCATCAATACAAATAAAGTAAAGGAAAAAACAAAGACAATAAATATAACAAAAGCAATAAATCATCTAAGCTTGGAAACCCTTAATATTTAACTATTTGTATCATTAAAAAAAATTATTCTAACCTGCAAAAGCCACAGAGTAGAAGATAGGATTAGGAAAAAGAAAATTTCCAATTGTGATTGCTGATGGTATTTTAGATGTTTCCAATGTTTTACTATTTTGAACAATGCTTCTATTAAAAAATGCACATAACTATAATGAACTTGTGTGTTGCTATAATCTATATCAAAATGTTACCATTTTAGTCAATATTCCCTTGAATTATTTTGAAATAAGACTTTATGCTATTTTACTATATGGACATTTAAAATTAACTCTCTGTCATTTTTTAAAAACAATACCATTAAGGTCAGAGAATACAGATTTCACAATATTATTTCCCTGAATTTGTGGGAATTACCTTATGGAAAGACAAGTCTTATAAAAATTCACTGTGTGCTTGAAAGAAATATATTATATATCTCTCAATATTAGAAAACAGAAATCTATCTACAGCTGTTTAACCAAGCTGTTGAAATTGTTCTTATCCTTTCTGTTTTTTTTTTTGTTGTTGTTGTTGTTGTTTGTTTCTTTAATAGATCAATTGCTAAGAGAGGAATATTAAAATGTTTCATTACAGTGGTATTTTTGTCCATTTCTCCTGTACTTTTGCCAGTTGTCTTATCTATTTTGCGACTGTGTTTTAAATAAATACAAATTTAGAATTTTTAAATTTTCCTTATCGTAAAATTTGTATTATCATGTTGTAATTTTTTTAGTCATTTCTAGTCATTTTCTAGTCATTTCAGTATTTTTTCTGATATGAATAGATCTATAACAGCTGCTTTTTTGACTGGTTTTTACAAAGGTAAACTTGTTATTTTTACTACTTTAATTTTCAAGGTTTTGGAATCTTCATGTTTTAAGGGTAAATTTTGGAAAAAATACTTAAATTTTACTTTTTTCAGTCTTTGTTATTTTACTAGAATGCTTGTACACCTACATTTATTTTTTATTAATAATATATTTGGCTTTATTTTTCTGCTTTGTTTACAGTGTATTTATTCATTTTGAAATGTACTTTTTTGGATTTATTGTCCCCTTCTCTCTAATTTCCACTTCTTCTCTAGTAATTTTGAAGTTATATACTATTATTATTTGAATAGTTTTCTTAGAAAATTTATTTATAAAGGTTAAAAATTAATTCTTAAAATTAAAATTATATGTTTATTATATAGTCTTATATTAGGTCATCATAAAAGTCATGATGTAGTTTTGCATAGAAAAAAAAATCATGTCATGACTTTTTCAGTGACCCAGTAATGTTGACCTCTTGGTTACTACAAATTTAATAACTTAACATACACTTATTGCCTCACAGTTTCTGTGAGTCAGCAGTCTCAATACTGCTTAACTAGGTCCTCTGCTTCTGCTTGAGATCATACAAGGTCACTACTAAAGTGTGTTTAACTAAGGGTCAGTAGGTGGTATAGTGGTGAAAGCTCTGGATTCCCACATAGTTGACAGCAGTTTGAGTTCTGGCCCTGGCAACTTGAAAATTACACTAGGAGTATGTGCATGCATGCCTCAAGTCCTGAGAGGACAATGGAGGAGAAGGGATTACAGAATAGCTATCCTCACTTAAAGCGGTTTCTTACTTTCCCTCTCTGTCTCTGTCTCTCTCCAGTAAGCACATGGGCACTATGACCAAAACCAAACCAAACCAAACCAAAACAAAACAAAAATGTCTTTAACTCAATGCACTTATTTTATATTGAACATTTGGTTATTCTAATATTTGTAGTGAGGTCTGGGTCTATATTTATTGTATTTTCCTTTTTAAAATATTATTTCTTCCATAAGAGGAAGAGAGGGAGAGACCCTCCAACAGTGTCTTGATACCATGATCTACTCCCCCTTCACCTATGAACCTGGTAGCCTCGCATTTGGGTCTGCCTCACAGAGCATTGTCTTTTCCTGCCATAACACTGTCCAGCTCTTGTATTTTTTATATTTGCCCATTATGGATTGTTTTCTCATGTGTTGTTTTTCTTATGCTTCATGATTTATTTTATTGTGAGTTCATATGTTTTTATTTACCCTCAAATCTATGAAAATTCTTTGAGACCAGGTCTTACATGTGCTATCTAAAGGAGTGTTTTACTTGGTTATATTAGGCCCCTCAGGATAATCACTAACCCTAGTTAAATTTAAACTAAATAAAGAAATATATTATATATCTCTCAATATTAGAAAACAGAAATCTATCTACAGCTGTTTAACCAAGCTGTTGAAATTGTTCTTATCCTTTCTGTTTTTTTTTTTGTTGTTGTTGTTGTTGTTTGTTTCTTTAATAGATCAATTGCTAAGAGAGGAATATTAAAATGTTTCATTACAGTGGTATTTTTGTCCATTTCTCCTGTACTTTTGCCAGTTGTCTTATCTATTTTGCGACTGTGTTTTAAATAAATACAAATTTAGAATTTTTAAATTTTCCTTATCGTAAAATTTGTATTATCATGTTGTAATTTTTTTAGTCATTTCTAGTCATTTTCTAGTCATTTCAGTATTTTTTCTGATATGAATAGATCTATAACAGCTGCTTTTTTGACTGGTTTTTACAAAGGTAAACTTGTTATTTTTACTACTTTAATTTTCAAGGTTTTGGAATCTTCATGTTTTAAGGGTAAATTTTGGAAAAAATACTTAAATTTTACTTTTTTCAGTCTTTGTTATTTTACTAGAATGCTTGTACACCTACATTTATTTTTTATTAATAATATATTTGGCTTTATTTTTCTGCTTTGTTTACAGTGTATTTATTCATTTTGAAATGTACTTTTTTGGATTTATTGTCCCCTTCTCTCTAATTTCCACTTCTTCTCTAGTAATTTTGAAGTTATATACTATTATTATTTTAATAGTTTTCTTAGAAAATTTATTTATAAAGGTTAAAAATTAATTCTTAAAATTAAAATTATATGTTTATTATATAGTCTTATATTAGGTCATCATAAAAGTCATGATGTAGTTTTGCATAGAAAAAAAAATCATGTCATGACTTTTTCAGTGACCCAGTAATGTTGACCTCTTGGTTACTACAAATTTAATAACTTAACATACACTTATTGCCTCACAGTTTCTGTGAGTCAGCAGTCTCAATACTGCTTAACTAGGTCCTCTGCTTCTGCTTGAGATCATACAAGGTCACTACTAAAGTGTGTTTAACTAAGGGTCAGTAGGTGGTATAGTGGTGAAAGCTCTGGATTCCCACATAGTTGACAGCAGTTTGAGTTCTGGCCCTGGCAACTTGAAAATTACACTAGGAGTATGTGCATGCATGCCTCAAGTCCTGAGAGGACAATGGAGGAGAAGGGATTACAGAATAGCTATCCTCACTTAAAGCGGTTTCTTACTTTCCCTCTCTGTCTCTGTCTCTCTCCAGTAAGCACATGGGCACTATGACCAAAACCAAACCAAACCAAACCAAAACAAAACAAAAATGTCTTTAACTCAATGCACTTATTTTATATTGAACATTTGGTTATTCTAATATTTGTAGTGAGGTCTGGGTCTATATTTATTGTATTTTCCTTTTTAAAATATTATTTCTTCCATAAGAGGAAGAGAGGGAGAGACCCTCCAACAGTGTCTTGATACCATGATCTACTCCCCCTTCACCTATGAACCTGGTAGCCTCGCATTTGGGTCTGCCTCACAGAGCATTGTCTTTTCCTGCCATAACACTGTCCAGCTCTTGTATTTTTTATATTTGCCCATTATGGATTGTTTTCTCATGTGTTGTTTTTCTTATGCTTCATGATTTATTTTATTGTGAGTTCATATGTTTTTATTTACCCTCAAATCTATGAAAATTCTTTGAGACCAGGTCTTACATGTGCTATCTAAAGGAGTGTTTTACTTGGTTATATTAGGCCCCTCAGGATAATCACTAACCCTAGTTAAATTTAAACTAAATGTGGGGTTTGAAAAATTTTCAGACAAGGTAGGTTTTATAAATTCTGACCTCAGATCCATATTTATTTTGGCATTTGTAATAATTCTCAGAGAATAAATTTTTTTCATTGGTTCTGTCAAAGCAAAGACAAAAATAGGTATTACAATTCAGGTGATCTTTTATATCACCCTTAAGTTCAATAATTTGCTAGAAGGATTTACAGAACTCAGAGAAGTTGTTATACTTATGGTTACAGTTTATTACAACGAAAGGAACAGATGGAAATCAGGAAATGGAAGAGACACATAAGGCATGGTCCAAGAGAGTTTCAAGCATGAGCTTCAACTTGTCTTCCCTGGGGGGAGTCATGGACAGCACTTCTAGCTCACAGCAATAATGAGTATGCATGGAGTATTGCCAAACTGGGAAACATACCCAAGCTTTGGTGTCCAGAGTTTTTATTGAGGATAAGTCATATAGACATGGTTACTACCCAAGTGACTGACCTTAACCTCTAGCTCTTTTAGAGTTTGGAATGATGCATAGCCCAAAGCCCTCATCAAAGATCCACTGGTAGCATGGACTATCATGCATTGTTCAAGGATCTCTGGAAAACAAAGGCAATTTTAGGACATTTGAAGAGCTTAGAGGTTACCTCACAGGAGAGCCAAATCATTTTTTGGCCAAAATTAATCTTGCTAAATAGCATGTACCTTAACAGTCTCCCTCTGTAGGATTTATCCTTGAAATATGTCTTATTTCATAGGGCCTAGATTTATCTGGGGTCTTAGAATTGATCTTGCATCCTAGATTTTGTTTCTTTCTCTGTAGGTAATACATTAAAACTTCAGTGTAATTTACCTGGGATTGACATAGCCATAGGAAAAACTCTGGACCCAGGTTTCCTTCACCTCTGTGAATTCATGATTTATAAGTTCTGGCTTCCTAGGAATTATCATACTTTATTATTCCCTAATCCAGGAACCAATTTTTTAAATGTTTAAATAGTTTAAGTATCTAAAATTTTAATTGTATCTTCTGTAACTATCTAATTACCCTCATTGTTAATCATGGAAATTATGGCATCTGAAGCTTAACTATTAGAAAGATCTTCATATACTTACATTTCATGTAGAAGCAGTAGGTCAAAAGTAGCTATTTACTGCCTATCTAACCTGAAACAGTCTCCTTCAATGTAAATTCCTATTTAGCTACATGCTCAAGATGGAGAGCCTCTCGACCTTCATTTTTACTTCTCATGGGGAGCAGGCTAGATTAAAAGACTTTTTTTAATTAAATTTTTTATTAAATTAAAAGACTTTCTTATTACCAGAGAATATAAAAATGCCTGACTCTTCCCAGAGATAGACTCTATATGTGCAATTAAGGAGGAGCACATGTAATGTTTTGAATGTCTATGTCCTGGTATCCATCTCCTGCTCACTTGCTCATTCTTTTGAGGTAGTTATATAATTTCTCTCTCTTTTTCTATTTTTGGAAAAACATTAAGGCAAATCTTGGTCATCAGAGTCCCCAAGAAGATTAAAGAAGATATAACTTTAAGTCTCAATGAATATTTTCTTTCTGCCTTGAACAGACTAAGTTTCCCCAACATTTTCTTCATTGTCCTCTCAGAGACTCAGTTGCAGGTAGCAGAGAAATCCCTCTGGAGTCTATATTCATTTTAACTCTATGGTCTTCTTCTACAATAGTAATGGGGTTCAGAAACTTCAAGCAACTGAATGTTTTTAAATTTTTCAGTTAAAGTTATTGAAGGTTAAACCCAGCATGGTATTTACTAGGGAACGATTAGATTTTTATTTTTGTTATAATTTCTATTTTATTGCAATAGAAAGAATCAACATATGATCAATCTTGGGGAGGCAGTATTAATTTAGAAATTTCCAAAATAAATTCTTCTTGCCTTGACTTTTAGAGCAGCCAAATATCTCTTTTCTGAGCTACCCATATTTACTTCTCATTCAGAATCAATAGTCCATCTTTACCATCAGATGGATAATTCATTGAAGGCAGAGGCTGCGCTCAATCTTTATGCCCATGGATCTACCACAATAAATAGTAGAATTCACTAAGAGTTTCTTGACTAGAAAATTAACTTTCTTACTGATGCCTTAAATTTATTTTCTTAATATTATCCAGAGGGTTAGGTAAAACAAAAATGGTTGCGCCTCACCCTTATAATTTTGAATCCAGTCCATCCAGGGTGAGCCCAGGAATATGCACATGTATCAAGTTCCCAAATAATGTGATGCTACTGTCCCAAGTGCTAGCCTTTGAGAAACACTCATCTGTGACATTGCAGCTGCTTTCCTAACTTCATTTCATTGAATAAGGTGAAATGAGAGCCTGAATGATAAAAGAGATTACTACAAGATAGAGAGAATGTCTCCAGTCTCCAACTGCCTCCTCTGTAGCTGGATAATGTATTAGTAAGATAAACAATAAATAAGAGGAAAGGGTTACAAAGTGAAAGGGGGGGAAGGAAGGAAAGAGAAAAAAAGGGAGGGACAGAAGGAGGGAGGACTAAAGAGGGGAGAAGGAAAATAGAAATGGAGTTTTGTTAGTAAACTTTTATTTTTGTTTACATAATTTCTATTTCAATGAACTGTTGAGAATTTTAAATCATGATTCACTACTGCCTAGGGGTAGAATTCTAGACCAATTAGAATATAAAACATTTGAATCTTCCAACTTCGTGGGTAAAGAAAGGGGATCCAGGAGCTAAATTGTATACCAAACCCAGAAGTATGTTTTTAAAAATAATGTTGAATGAATTCAAATTTTGTCTGCCAAGACAAGTTTCCCAACTTTTGATCTTAATTTTGTCACAGATGGAATAGGAAATGAAGCCTCTGGAGGATTTTTCAAATATAACCATATTTCAGTTCTTGGATGCTGTTAATGGGAATGTTGTAATATAAATTTTCTTTCCTTTTTTTTTTTTTTTTTCTTTCTGGGAGGGAAAAATAGTGCAACACTTAAAAACACAACAATATGAAAAACAACTCCCCTTTTGGGCTTTCGAGACTGAAATTAAAGTTTCTCAGAGGTGATTTTCCATCAAGCAGGGCAAAGGTCCAGCCACGTGCATCTCCCCAAAATTTATTTTTCTTTTCCCAGAGGTCTCTGAAAATTGGCCTATTCTTGCTCTTTGACAATCTTCAGAGATGGTGTGCCCTAGTGGGTGACCCTCAGCATATTAAAATTCTGAGATAATCAGTTTAAAAAATAAAGCTCCACAATTTGGGGACTGTCATTAAAAGACACAGGGTGGTAAACAAGATGATTATTTGAAAATAGAAGTAAAAATGTATTCTTAGAGGATATTATTCCAATCCTCATTATCTGTAGCCTGTGCCACTGTGCAGCTTGCTTACCAGCCTCCTGCCTTAGTGACCCTCCAATTTGCTCCACTTCCATCCAAGGGCCCTTTCTAATCTGATTATAATACTGTCCATTGTAGAATTTCTCAATAATCACCATCGTCTGCAGGAAAAGAATTAGTAGATTTCGTGTCACGAACAGGGCTATACAGGACCCATTCCACTGTCTGTTTAGTCTGAAGTTGCAATAACACTGTGGTCTTAGCACTGCCCACAAACATGACATTCTTTCTCAGACTCCCTGCATAGTTGGTTATCTTGACTTTCCTCAGTCTGGAAAAACCCTTCTATCCCAAATTCTACCCTTCCTACTTTGCTGTTATGACTATTAATTTTTCACATGACAAATTCTTAAAGGCTTTGTGTTAAGAATCTCCTCCTTTGATAAGCTTTTCTTAACTATCCAAGTTGACTCCAGCTGACTTTAATAATACGACTTTGCGGAAGACTAAAATGTGCTTCCCAGGATGTCCAGGTTCTGACTTGAGACCTGTGACTATTAGTTTGTAAGGCAGAAACGACTTTGGTTGTGTGATTAAATTGAGCTACTTAAAATAGTGAATTTTCCTGGTGGCCTTAAATATAAACAAGGGCCTTGTCAAAGGGAGATACGAGTTTAGACTTTAGAGGAAAAGTCTAAGACAGAATTAGAGATTGGAGCAATGTGGTTTGGAAATAGAGGAAAGAGTCACAAGCCAAGAAATAAAGCCACCAGGAGAAACTGGAAAAGCAAAGAAGTGAATTCTTTCATGAAATCTCCTTGGAGAGCATGGCCTCACTGACACTTTGATTTTTGACCTAATGAAATCCATTTGCGACATCTATCATCTCATCTCCAGAAATAAAGGAAACTACGTTTCTGTTGTTTTAAAATTGAGGTAGTTTGTTACAGCAGCCATAGAAACCTAATACACCTTCTTTATGCTGGACATTCCTATATTTTAGCCAGCATTTCATGTATTTACATTTGTGGTTGCCTTCCCACTAGATCAGTGGATCTCTGTCAGAGTCAACGGCCTATCTTGTAATGTTCCTTTCCATATTCTCAAGTGAAATGCACCCACACTGGATCCAGTAGGTGCTCAATGATTTAGGCATTGTACTCCCACATGGCAGACCACGGTTCAAGGCCTGGATCCAGTAGTTTGAAATTCCAGCCAGGTGTGTGTGTGTGTGCCCAAAGTATCAAGAGATGAATGGAGGAGAAGGGATTGTGGCGTGGCCATCCCCCCCGGGGGGTGATTTCTCACTTTCTGTCTCTCTGGCGAGTGTACGTGCCCCAGCAAAGATTTCTCTTAAAAAAGACAAAGAAGTTTACCCACACTGATAATTTGAAAAATTAGATGAAAAAAATGAAAGTAATTTATATGATAAAATGACATTTATTTGTATGTGTAAATATTTAAGCTTGCTTATATGTCAAGACAACTGAGATAGTTATATACCCACTCCTATAAATAGAATCATTATAAATGTAACAGCTCTGTTTGAAAACAAATGTAAATGTTTTGTCAATGCTTTGAATTTCAAAACAGGCATTGCAATTCATGACATTTGTTTATGAAATCATGTAAACTCTAGGTAAGTTTCAGATAAAAACATAATTATCTTTTATCTTGCATAGTAGTTGCATATTTAGAGAACTCACTATAAATTAAAACTGTATGAAAATTATTTGTGTGGAAGTATCTTGTGACCTACAGAATGGCCAACATTCTGAGCCGTGCTCATGGAATGCTAATGGCACACTATAATCACTGTAACAACCAAAAATGTCACCACAATGTCCAAAGTGCCTCTGTGGATAATTATTGCTATGTTCTCTCAGCTTCATGAACCAGCCTTTAGTCTTTAGTCATCCAAAGCTGCCATGGGTCCTAACACCTAACAGGTTTTAAGGACTTGCATGTGGTATTAAGAAAAGATTGGGTTTATAAATATCAGTAAGTTCAAGACAGTTGATAATGTTGTTCAAATTCTCTGTATAATTTTTGTGTTAATTTTTTTAAAGATGGCTATACTGAGATATGATTTATATAACATACTTTATTGTGTACAATTCAATTATTTTTAGTATTTTCATAAATATGCAAAAACCATGGCCACTGTCAATTTCAGAACATTCTTGTCCCCTGAAAAAGAAACCCAGTATTGTTTACCTCTCACCTTCTCATGGTCACGTTTACTTCAGTCCTGAACAGCTACCAATCTACCCTTTATTTCTATAGATTTGCTATTATGGATACTTCATATGAATTGAATCATGTGATATATTGTATTTTGTGACTATCTTCTTTCATTTAGTATGTTTCAAAGTTCATCCATATAACTGCATGTAACAGTTTGTTATTCATTTTTCATACCCAAATAATATTCTATTGTATGTATAGACTACATTTTTGCTAACCCATTCATTAGTTGATCAAATCCTCTATTTCTTTACTGTTTTATAATCTTGTTTTTTAGTCAACTGCTGAGAGATGTTATTAAAATTTCTTACTATGATTATGAACTTGTCTATTTCTTTTTAATTTTATCAGTTTTTGGTTTATGGATTACAAATTTTTAGGTCTAGATTCCTTTATGATTACTATATCTTCCAGATACTGAGTTGTTGGAAAAGTCATGATATATTTTCTATGCAAAAAATGTGTCATGACTTTCCAGACAATTTGATATATTGAACTGTTTATCATTATGAGATGAACCTTTTTATCCTTGATAATACTTTTTGTATCAAAGTCTCTTTTGCATAATATTAATATATATAGTCTAGCTTTCTTATGCCTTCTATATATAGCTTATATTTTTCCATGTGTTTGCTTAAATATTTTCTGTGCATACACTAACTTCTGTTTCTATCCATTGATAATCTCTTTTAATTAGAAATGTTAGTCTATTAATATTTAATGTAAATATTTTTATACTTAGATTTAGATACACTATATGCTATTTGTTTCTTCGTTTTCATGCCAGGAGGCATGTGTGTATAAGCATTCATGCACATGTGAGAGAGAGAGAAAGAGATAGAAAGTACTCCCCAATGGGATCTAATAATGCTGCAATCCTTTCCATCCAATTCCACCTCCTTTTAGGAAGTTAGGCACACATGCACATGTCCAACAAGACCCTTAAGCCATCAGAACTAGGAGAGAAATCCTGGTCAACAGTATGGTATCCAGCTTCCTCTATACAGTGCCTCATTGTTACACTTTTGAGGCAGCTTACTATTTTAATTTTTAATTGAGTTTTTAGCCCTAGCTCTTTGAATTATAATTTCAATTATTTTGATATTGTTTTAATATATTTAAGTATATTATAAATTATTCAATTAAGAGTTACATGTATTTTAAATAAACTATAGATCAGGGCTGGTAGGTAGCGGAAGGTAGTGGGGTGGTTAAGGTGCTGGACTCCCACATGACTGATTATGGTTTGAGTCCCAGGCCTGGTGGCTTGCCTTCTCCCTCTCCGTTTCTCTCTCCCTTTCCCTCTCTGGTCAAATTGAAGAATAATAATAAATAAATAAAATTACAAAAAATAAAGATAAAATCATTGCCCATGAGTTTTTTTATTTTTTATATTTTTAGAGATTTTTGCTATAGGGCATGCACATTCACTAGAGAGACATAGAGACAGAAAGTGAGAAATCATCTCCCTAGGGGAAAGGCCACTCCACAATCCCTTCTCTTCCTAGGATCTTGGGCATGCACTCACACACACTCTGCGTGAATTTAAAGTCACCAGGTCCAGGGCTCAAACTGCAGTCAAACTACAATCCAGGGCTCAAACTGTGGGTCCAGCGATGTAATTGCTCTGCCATTAGCTGGCCCCATTGCCCATGTGTTTGTAATCATTTGTATAACCATTTGTTACCATTTCAGAAGCTTGGCATTCATTCCTAAAAATCTGAGTTTCCCTGTGGTATAGATTCTCTTCAGTCTAAATAATTTTTTTTTTTTTTTGAGAGGTTTTCGCTATGGGCGCGTGCGCTCGCCAGAGAGAAACATAGAGACAGAAAGCGAGAAATCACCCCCCAGGGGGTATGTTCACGCCGCAATCTCTTCTCCTCCATTCTCCTCTCGAGATCTTGGGCACACATGCACACATGCCCGGCGTGAGTTTTAAGCTACCGGGTCCAGGACGTGAACTGCGGTCGACTTCGTGGGAGTCCAGCGACATAGCCATTATGCTAACTGCTAGTTCCCCAGTCTAAATAATTTTTATAAAATTATTTTTGGGAGTATTGTCTTATGGGGACAAATTTTATTTACTTTCATATATTGACTGATTTATCCAGGCATGGATTCTCGGGATTAATTCAATTTGGGTTTAAGCTTTTGAATCTGTAAATACAGGTCTTTTGCCAACTTAGAAAGTTTTCTATCATTATATGCTGGTATCTCTGCTCTATGTTCTCTCTCTTCTTTCTTTGGGATAAATAACTATATATAAGACCTCTCAATCCTATCTAATAAATTTTTATTTTTTCTAGTTTTTCCTCTCCTTTTCAAATGTTATTCTTTCTACTGACTTATCTTCGAGATTACCAGCTCTTTCTTTTGGTATATCTATCATGCCATTAAATTCATCCAGTGAATTTTTAATTGAAGATCTTAGATTTCCAGTTCTATAGTTTTCCTATTTTCTACTTATGCACTGAGCTTTCTATCTTTTCATTTAACATACACATATTTTTATTTATCTTATTTTTTCATGATTTAAAGGATGTCTAATGGTTCCAAGCATCTAGATCATCTCAGGATTTATGTGCATCAATTTTCTTTTCCTTTGTGAATTACGTTTTCCTGGTCTTTGGTATGTAAAATAATTTTTAAATGAAATACTGGATATTACAAATGTTATGTTGTGGATTATCTGAGTTGTCTTACCAGATAATTAATTCAGGGAAATGCAAATTGTAGACCATCATACCTGTGGTAGGCAAGGACTCAATTCTGAGTTCAGTTATTTAAGTCTCAGATCCCAGCTGCTTTAAATCTTCCTTGTGAAAAAGCTTGATACCAAGATCAGCCAGTCATTTTCTCTGCCTCCTTACATTCTGGAGTTCCCCAGTCACTCTGGCTAGTCCTGGTTGCCCTAGGACGTTTTTCTCTGATTTCTCTGGATAAAAAGTGGTTTAGGTTTTTAAACACTTTTAGTCGCCCTGTAACTATGGATGACCACAAGGCAGAACTGCAAAAACTAAAGAAATTATTCCACACAGATCTCTTGTGTTAAGTTTCAACTCTCCTCCAAAATATGACACCTTTTTAGTCCCTGGATCCCCTGGGATCACTCTAGATCTTTCCAATAGTGACTGTTTTGGATTTTTTTCAGGGTTAACTGTTATTTACATAGGGATTGCTTTGTTAGGAGCCCATGCTGTATAACAGAAGCACATACATTTATTCTCCTTCTATATAAAAAATGTCTCACAAAGGTATTGAGATTAATCTTGGCTAGTTAAATGTTATACTCTTTTACATACACTTGAGTTTGTCAAACACAATTCAGGAAATGCATTTTTACATATAAAGGTTTTCCTTTGCTCTGGAAATTCAATAATTTCTACATCAGTAATGGCTCAGAACTCTGAATGGCGATGTACTCCTTAAAGCTAGGAGGACAACTCTGAAAAGTGGGAAGTTTCTGTGGTAATTTTGCAAATGGATGAAAATACTAGTGGGCTTTTTTTGAACTCACTCCGGGTGTTAATTGCCCCTATTTTGAAGGCAGCAGGGGAAAGGAACGTTAGCAAGAAAGAGTAGAGGCAGCCAACATTGACTTCTCTTTTCTCTATGCTCTAGTGAAAAGAGGATGAAACATCACAGAGAGATGAAAATCTTTCGGTTTGCCCTGAATCAGACCAGCATGCTTGATGACTCAGGGAAGGCATTGATGGGCACAATGTTAGAAGAAGAAAGTAACAGCAAGCGTAGGTTATGAACACATTGTTCTGCCTGTGAAATAGCCACTTGCCTGCTTGCCCTGCGAGAAGAATGCTTTATCCAGGGAAGAACACCCTGTAGGGAAGTGGATCAAAAGAGAACGCCAGTGAGTGAGATGAACTAGAGCAGGGTATCTCAAACTTTAATGTGCAAGGCAATCACCTGGGGGCTCTTGTTAGAAATGCAGATTCCAACTCAGTGTTTCTCAATGGGGCCTGAGAATCTGCATTTCCAACACGCTCTGGGGTGAGGCAAGTGCTGCTCTAAGTTGGCCAGTACCCAGAGACTTTCCTACAGCAGCATTTTACCTAGAGCTGACCCTAGTGCCAGGTGAAGAGAGTCAAATGATGATTTCATGTATTTTGTTGCCAGGAAAAATTCCATGGGGGAAAGTGGAAAATGTTTTGCTTGGGTAAGTCAATTTTTTTGTGCATAATCAAAACATGATATTAATTTATTATCAGGGATAGCACTTATTAAGCTCTGAATCTTTCTGGCTGCTTTGCAGCAATATAGCTTGCTATGTGACACAAAGTATTATGAGGTGTCAACAGCTGTGTTATTGATGCTAATGCAATTTTTCTCACTAATAATTACTTAAAACCATGATTTTAACTTTAGGATTGTTTTACCCTTGTTGACGGAAAATAACCAACTCTAAAATATTACTAATTAATGCTGTTTATTTCCAAGCAGAATATGAGTGACCTAGGCCTGAAGAGGAGGCATATATGCCTTTCTCAGGGTGATCAGGTACAGGGGTTCCTTTTATTTGATTTTTAAAGTGACAGACAAAATTAGTGAAGAGATTTCCATTGGTTTAGTTCAAAAAGGTGGGACACGTGGAAGCGGGAGCTTGTAGGTTATCGGTGGGTTCCACAATTTTTAGATTGGTGATTGGAAAGGAAGATCTGTGTCCTGGGAAGAGATTCATAAAAGAAATACTTAATCTACATCTCAACAAAAAGGAAGTTCTGTGTCTTGGGAAGAGATAAGCAAAAGAATATACTGTAATTGGTTGAAATATACATCTCAAAGATACTATGCCAGGGACAGGAAGTAAGAAGAATACTGTTAATAGAGAAAATGGTCTGCTCATGTTTGTGAGTTTGACTCTCCAAAAGGTCTTCTAGAAAAGACTTTGGAAAAAGCAGTCAAACTTCTGTCCACATCCTGGTATTGGGGGGGGGGGCATTTTTCACATCATAGTTTAACTCTATTTTTTCTTCTATTTATTAAGATAGTAGAATCTACTTACATTTGTTATTGAGCTTGGTTTTTCTATTTTACTTTAATTTTCAATATTCTTAAAATGCGGAGAGACAATTACATTATTTATTCTTTGCTTTAACATAATTTGAGACTGGTGGAAGGACAAAGTATTGTCACGTGCTTCTGAGCATGAAATGCAGTTTGAAGAGCAAGGACTCTAAAATGTTGCAATATTAGAAGTCTGATCATTGTGATGGTTTAGTAGAATAATGGGAAATAATTTCAGAAGAAATAAGGGAAATTTGATGACTATGATTGGTTAATCTTAAAATGTGATATCAAAATAGTCTTGAGAATTTGTCCAACTCCCTAAGACTATCCTTTTGTTTAATTTAGCCTGTTCTTCACAGTTTCCTAACAGAACTCAACTACTTTAAATCCTACCAGGAAAATTAGATGCACATTGAGGATTTATACTTTTATTAAACAAATATTCTACTGTTTTTACATGGATTTGTTGAAAGCCACAGATAAAATATGTTTTGATTCAATAGTCAAGAAAGGCCCCCCATTTAAAAAATAATTTACATAAAATAAAATCAAGCATATAGGTGAGACAAAAAGTAATTTGGTGATTCAAATATGATGGACAAGACCACGTTTCTCTGGATGCTTTGTGGGAGCTTCATAGCAAAGGAGCAGGAAAGGAGGAGGAGGATGCAATCTAACCTTGAATAATTGGAGTGCTTTTGACAGGGTTATGGAGTTAGACATGCCTGGAGACAAAAGGGCTTCACCTACAGAGATTCACATCATCATAGACATAGGATAGGAGAACATGAGTACTATCAGAAAATAAATACTGGGGGCAGCCTGTGGCCTGGCAGTTAAGGCAGCTGGATCCCACATAGCCAATAGCACAGTTTAAGTCCCAGATCCAGAGACTTGAGAAAACGACCAGGCATTTGGGCAAGTGTGCCCAAAATCCAACAGGAGGGGAAAAAGGAGGAGAAGGGATTGTGGTGTGATTGTCCCCCGTGGGAGGGAGTGTTTTCTCATTTTCCCTCTCTCTCTCTCTCTCCCCAGAAAATGAATGTACCCTCTCGCTAAATTAAAAAAAAAAAGTAAGAAAAAAGAGAGGGATGGAGGAAAAGGAAAAGGAAAGGAAAAAAAAAATTTTAAAACTGCTGGCAGGTAAACTGAGCCCCATCCTGACCAGCTCTCTGTCTCAGCTGGTTCCTCAAATAGGTACACAGTGCTATCATTTTCATGCAGATTTAGTTACTTGTGTTATCCCTTACTACAAAATAAAACTACCTCTAACCATAATGGCTTGAGACATCATCTCTAACTTATTTTCCTCACTTGAGTCTCTGGATTGACTCATTGAATGTCCCTCACATGACTGCATTCAGAAGGTGACAAGGCAGAAGTCGTCTTGACAAACATTCTGTAAAGTCCAGACTCTCTTCCTCTCCCTGTGGTTTTTCCACGTGGACTGATCAGCAGGACAGCAGGCCTTCTTAGATGATAACCCAGGGTTTCCAACAGTTAACATTCTAAGAGAAAGGAAGCACCTCAGATATATTGCATTGTCTAATATGAGTCACAGGGTCAAGCCCTCCCTACTTTCAATGTAAGAGGTGACCACAAAGCACTTACGTATCAGAGGATGTGGTTCACTAGGGACTATCTTTGAAAACTAGCTCCCTATAAAGCAACATTGATGGCCTAAGTTATAAAATATCAATGAAAATTCAAATAGCAAAACATCATTTCGTCTTTATAGCACCATTTTATAACAAAATTAAGATCTGGTAACTAGTTTGGCAGTGGAACGAAGGAAAATGAAAGGCAAAGACAAAACTAAGATTTGAGCCAGGGTTGCCATTGAATTAGGGTATTATTACTAATGGTTATTTATGCAAAACAAGGATTGAAGGTGACATTCATGGAATAATGATGTCAGAAAGCAGATCTACAGTGTAAGATTATGTTTTATTGATCAGTTCTGAGCTACTAGCAGAACAGTTAGGATAATGAAAGGTAAGTGTGCTTTTCAGAGTGAGGCTGGGGCATGAGAGGTAGGTCTGGGTTAGGCCCATAGAGGAAGAGAGAGAACTAAAAAATTCTGAGAAGCTGATGGAAGACAGTTATACAAAGCTTTGTGTATGAAACCTTTTGAAAAACTCTTCCTATGATGGAGAAATGGAAAAATGAGCCAGCAAAGGAAGAGATAAAGAGGTAAAATATAAAACAAACTAGATCAGTATCATCGTGATCAAAGTATGTTTACAATCTTAAATGCTCCAGAAAGCAGAAACAACATGAAACCTGAGAAATAGACGTTTGATCCGTAATCAGCACAGAAATGAAAGGAATATTTCCTGGGCGTCTCCCAGTCAACTGTCCCTAACTACAAGAGATTCTGGGAAAATATAAATTTTGTATTTATTTATTTATTTATTTTGCCCATCTAGAGGGAAGCAAAATCTAACAGCAAAGAAGGTAGTGAAATAGCTATTGGGTCACCAAGCAAACTATTTTTTGCTATACTTCAAAATTCTTATGTATTTTACTTCTTTTCTTGTCTTATTTTCCACCTAAAGTTTTTAGTACATTATTTAATAGAAATGGTCTTAGGTTCTATTCATTATCCTTAAAAGGAAAGTCTCTAATGTTTTCCCTGTGAGTATTACATATACTTTAAGTTTTGGGGAGATAACATCTATTACATTAAGAATATTACTTAAAAAAATTCAATTCATTTCCTAGATAGTATTTTCTACTTCTATTGAGATGAGGATATGTTGTTCTTCCTTTAATTTGTTAATGTAGTAGGTTATTTGATTTAAAACCATCCTAAATTCCTTTTGGCTATAGGACAATATACTACAGAAGAGTAAAAATGTGCACAATTAAAGATATATTTCAAAAAAGGATGTTTTTTGGGACCAGCAGTTAGCGTAATGGCTATGTCGCTGGACTCTCATGTAGTCGACTGTGGTTCGAGTCCCAGACCCAGCGGCTTAAACTCACGCCGGGTGCATGTGCGTACATGCCCATGATCCTGAGAAGAGAATAGAGGAGAAGATGTTGCAGCATGGCCATCCCCTCCCGCCCCCTGGGGGGGGTGATTTCTTGCTTTCAGTCTTTCTGTATCTCTCTGTCTTTCTGGCGAGTGCAGAATGATTTCTTGCTTTCTGTCTCTCTCTCTCAGTCTTTCTGTTGAGCGCATGCACCCTATAGCAAAAATCTCTCACAAAAAAAAAAAAAAAAACACATAATAAGAAATAATGTTCCTTGAATTCCTGGGAAAAACTTAGATTATTTATTATGTATTATTATTATGATTTATTATTTTTAAAACATCCTTTAAAAAAGAACATTCCTTGAATTCCTAGGAAAACTTAAATTGGTTATGATTTATTACTATTTGGGGAAAAGGTATATAATTTATTATTATTTGATAAATTGAGTAATATTTTCTTTAAAATTTATTTAAACAAAAATTTAATTAAAATTACTATTATTTGAAATGTGTCTATAATGATTTTTTCTCAGTGTTTCTGATGGTAATAACAATTTAATAGTATTAAAAAATGATTTGAAAGTTTGTCTTCTTTTAAACTCTGTATAAAATTAGAATTGTCTGTTATTAGAAAATGTGCTGTGGGACCAGCAGTTAGCGTAATGGCTATGTCGCTGGACTCCCACGTAGTTGACCACGGTTCGAGTCCTGGACCTGGCAGCTTAAACTCACTCTGGGTGCATGTGTGTGCATGCCTAAGATCCCGAGAGGAGAATAGAAGAGAAGGGATTGTAGCTTGGCCATCCCCCCTGGGGGGTGATTTCTTGCTTTCTGTCTCTCTGTGGGCATACACACACACATGTCTGGCATGTTTTTCAAGAGGTCTAGTCTGGTATTTGAACCATGGTCAGCCATGTGGGCATCTAGCCACCTTAACCACTACATCACTTGTTGGTCCTGTGACACATTGATTTTAACTTAGTGAAATCTGGCTCTGACTTTTCACCTCCACAATTGTAAGACGACAAATTTGTGGGGGGTTTTTGCTTTCATTTTTTGTTTAAATTTTCTTTGTAATCTCAGAGAACAGAGAGAGAGAGAGAGAGTCAGAGAGAGAGAGGAGAGAGAGAGAAAGAGAGCAGTTCCCAGTGGTGCATGGCAATACCCAAATTCTTTTTCCTCCATTCTGCCATCCTGTCAGGATTTGGTATACACATGAACAAGCACCAGGTATGTTTTCTAAGCCATGATGGTTCAAATTGCATTTGGCCATGTGGGAGCCAGCTCCCTATTGTAAGGCTGGTCCACAAATGTGTGTTATTTATTAGTCACTAAAATTGTGATAGTTTGTCACAGCATTGATAAGAAACAAATACAGATTTTGATATCTGGAAGTAAGCTGTTGTAACGAAGATCTAAAAATGTTAAGTGGGTTTGAAACTGGGTAGTAAGAAGTTTGAGGAGCATAACAGAAGAAACCTAGATTGCCTTGAAGAGGCTGTTAGTAGAAATATGTATAGCTCTAGGCTTCAGGAAGAGCAAAGAACATGATAAAACATACATTGTTTTAGAGAATATCTAAATTGCTATAAATAGACTATTTAGTAGAATTATGACATTAAAGTCTGCCAGTGAGGACTCAAATGGAAATAAAAGGGGGAACAAAGTATTGGAAATTGGAGGGAAGTGAATCGAATCAGGATTATGTATTGGCAGAAAATTTAACTGAATTGTGTTCTGTAGCTATCTGGAAAACAAAATTTGCAAATAATGAACTTGAACATTGAGCTGTGGAGATTTCTGAACAAAGTGCTGGAGGTGGGTCATAGTTTTTTTTCTTGTTGCTCATAGTAAAATGTAAGTAGAAGGAGATAGATTGAGGAAGAACTGCTAAGCAAAAGAACCAAGGCCATGGTAATTTGAGAAGTCTTCAGACTATCTAGAATTAGACTGCAAAGGGCATGAACATTAGGAAATTAATTCTCTGAAAGGAGTGCTCTGGGGAGAAAGCCAAGGAAGCAGCTAGGCCAACTTTTGGTGGTACCTTAGAAGGATCAAAGTTCAGAGTATTCAGTCACACAGAGGGTCATTTTATCATTATATCATGATTTTACTTATCCACCACAATGCTTATTTCTTTAGAGTCAACTTTGTCTAGTATTGTGCCTTCTGAGTACGTTTTTACTGGGTACTTTTTGTCCATCCCTTTTCATGACAAATATTTGACTTTTTATGCTTTAAGTGTTACTCTTGACATATACACATAGATAAATTATTCTGAAAAAAAAAAAAAAACCAACAAACTAGGAATCTTTCTAATTCAAGATGAAATTAAGGGCAATTTGAGGATGTGTTTAACTTATATTCATTGTTACTGCTGATATATTTGTCCATGGCTCCTGAAACATCTACTCAGACATAGTGTATGTTCTGCTCACATTCCATTGAGCAAAGCAAATCAGACAGCAGCCTAATGTTAACATGTGAAGGGAAGTATAATCGTCTAAGGGAGAAGGAATGAAAATAATTGGGAACAATAAATTGATATTTAATTAAATAAAATCGAAATGACTCCTTTAGGGCCAGTCCTGTAGTCTAGTTGTTAGGAGAGCTGGATCCCACGTAGTCAACTGCCACTGGACTCCTGGACCAAACAGCTTGAAAACATGCCAGGTGCATGTATTTGCATGGTCAGAATCCCCACAGGATAGAGAAATGGAGCAGGGATTTTAGCCTGACCATACCTCATTGGGGGGTGATTTCTCTCTCTCTCTCTCCTCTGTCTGGTGAGTGTATGTACCCTCTGGCAATTTTTAAAAAATCAAATAATTCCTTTAAAAGACAGGGCAAATAAATTGAAAGAAAAACCTGAGTCTATACCCTTCAACACAAATTTGAGAAGATTTTAGATATTCTAATTAATATTGCATCCATATGTGCAAAGAAGATTTATATTTGATCAGGGTTAAATTGCAGACAACAGAATTCACTCTAGTTAGTTTAATCAGAAGGAAATTTTTATATCAAGACATAAAATTATAAAATTACTTAGCTGTAGACAAAATTCAAGGCATAATTTTCAGGCTCAGAGCTAATTCACCTCTAACACAATCATAAAATCTACCTCTGTCTCTACAGAAAGCTGACAATCCACTTTTATTGTTTCTGTCTGCAAAATATACTACCTCTGTCATCACCAGAAAAAGGAGCTGCTAAATTTGGCAGCTGCTAATATAGGTCTCCAATCATAGCATATTGTTCATATTCTTTTCCAACTAAATAGATACTTTGCTCCCTACCTCTCTCCTCACATGACACTAGAAATTCAGGAATACACTAGAGCATGAACTGATAGAAGATAAATCTCATCAAGAAACCTAGCTATGAAGAATCTGGGAAGGAAACTTTTTGATCTTAATTTGATCTTTATAATAATTATCCTATTTAATTACAGAGTTGTTTTGACATCCTAATAACACAAATGAAGAAGAAAAAGACTTAATTAGGAATTTGATTCAGTTCATGCTTGTTTTATATTCTCTTTTTTTTTTTTTGGAACTATGGTATATTTAGAAAAGTTAGTCACAAGAATTGAAGGATTTTCTTTATGGAGCTGATGTAAAGAAAAAAATAACTGCAATGATTTACATTTATTAAACTTTTAAAGAGAAAATATATTGACTAGATTTTGAGATGAAATTAAATATGTTTTTGTTTATTTTTTTGAGAGATTTTTGCTATAGGGTGCATGTACTCACTGGAGAGAAGGAGAGAGACAGAGAGACAGAAAGTCGGAAATCAGCTCCCAGGGAGGATAGCCATGTGACAATCCCTTCTCCTCCATTCTCCTCTTGGGATCTTGAGCACACATGCACACACGCCTGGTATGAGTTTGAAGCCACTGGGTCTGGGACTCCAACCACGGTGACTATGTGGGAGTCCAGCAATGTAACCATTATGCCATCTGCAGGTCCTTGTTTATTCAATTTTTAAAATAGCACTTTTCTCCAAATTTTGTTTTAAAGAAAATTAAGAAATTTATAGGAAAATTGGAAGAATAAATATTGAATACCTGATTACCATGTAGCTATTCACCAACTGTGAAACTACTGCCACATTTGCTTTCTCTCACTCTTTTTCCTTCATAAATGATGCTTTATTCTTTATCTTCCACATGTGACTGTGACTTAGTTTATACAGAAATATTGGAAAGTAAGGATCAGACATCATTACACTTCATTCCTAAACAATTCAACATGAATAGCCTAAGAATAAGGACATTTTCTTACATAGCCACAATGCCATTAACATACCCAAGAAATTATACATCAATTCAATAGGAAATGTAACTTTTACCTTTATGGGCATTAGAAAAGAACTTAGAATAGATGTTTACTGAACTTGAGCACATTATCTTTCATTTTTTAAGTTCAAGAAATGCTTTCCCTTATATAGGGGTTGACTTTGATGTCTAATGCTGTCAATATCCTGTCAGTCCCAAAGGTAAATTTTCTACTTAACTTCATTCAAAATCATTTCCCTTGTGGGAAGAAATTATCATAAATGTAGCAATTTATTCCTGTTATGCCCTGAGAATAAACTCTGGGTAGGTTGAACTTACAGTGCCAGAGTCAAATTCAGAAAGAACACATCTGCTTGGAATCAGCAACTATAGCTTTGGTCATAGAACTAACTCATTTTCAAAGTGGTGAATAGATATGGAGGGAGGTGGGATTTCTGTGTTTGTTTATTTACTCAGTTTTAACGAGGTCCACAAATAATAAGGGTGGAAGAAAACATGCTACTACAATTGCCTCTGTTACTGCAATAGCTAATTCTGAAGTACTTCATTTAAGTAAAGCAAGGAAGAGTCAGAAGGAAAAGCAAAATGTAAATCTGTTTTCCTTTATAAATTCTTAGGGTAAGTATATTCAACTCCCTCTGTAGCAGTGAGATGCTAAGCCACTACCTAGAACCACAAGTAACTATAGCTTCTCTTGCGTCATTCGTATCTGGAGAAATAGCCTTTAAAATATATATATAAACTAGCTTGTTAATTCACTTTAAGGACAGTCCAACATGAAAGAGAGCAGGTGGAGACTTCTGCAGTTTAAAGAAGCAATGGCTTGGGCCGATTTCCTTCTACTGGTCCTGGTTTTCTTGAGAAATAGCTATACTATACACCAGACTTGTACACTTTGATTTTTAAAATGACTCAAGTTTTTCATACCTCCGAGTCGAAGAATTCCGGAGAAGTTTAATGTCAACCTTCCTAGATATTCCTTTAGCTGTGCTGACTCCTGAAATTTCTAGTACAATGAGAAGGAGACTTGTATTTTATTGCTTTTTATAAGAGTGTAAAGGGAATCCAGATTATAATTTTCTCCTTCCTAGATACTTGAAAACTCTGAGGTAGAAATTTCAGAATTGTCTAAAGTTGAAGATAAAGAAAGTGGTTCAGGAAGAAACTAACCTTAACCTCCTGGCCTGAAGCTTGAGGTATCATCTATGATCTCCTTGGTTACTTTAGAAAATACCTATAGGTTACTAGATAGTATTTTTTGATACATATATATGATGGAGTTAATTAACATCTATTTGTTAATTTAGCATTTATGAAACACTAAGATGCGTTCAAACTTTTGGTCAAAATTCAATTACATTCGAACAGGTAAGTCTAACCAAGAGGGAATACGTTTGCTCAAGGGTTAAGGACATGATCATAAAAAGACGTATGTTCACCTTTTTATGCATTATACAGATAGAAACCTTGAAAGTTAAAAGATGATCTCAGAAGTTAAAGTACATTCTGGTAGACCTTAGAAAGAAAAAATAATCACTTTAGAAAGATGATTTAAAAAAAAAACTTTCATATTTTTGAATTTTGTATTATCTTAGTTTGGATTACCCCAAAAGCAGCCTTGGAGCAAGAATTCAAGTTTGTTTGGGAGGTATGGGAAGCATCAGTAAGAGAATGATAAAAGGAGACCAAGAAGGATAGATACCCAATAAAGGATTATGAATAAAGGATAACAGAGTGTCTTCTATTACAGGCAACTGGAGCTTAATTACACTGGGAAACTGTGAAAGCCAATGCAGAAACATCAAAGGTAAGGAATCTAGGCATTAGTACGTTAATTCCCAGGAAATTTTAATTCCCCAGCTCTTTGACCACCTTATATATAGGAACAGTAGCACCAGCCACTTCACAGAAAGCCCTCAAGCAAATACATGAAGACCCTAGTGGTTGGAGATTGACCACAAGCAAGAGGCCCCAGCATTATGAGCAAGATTCATCTGCCATGCATAAGATCCTGGGCTGTGACCTTGCTTATTCTTATTTTTTTCTCTAGGTCTTTTCCCGCCTTCTACTTAAGCAGTTTCTTATCAAAATAGTTATTTTGATGTCTTCTGTGACCACCAAGGTGTTTTTTAAGAGGTTTTTACCTTAGGGCATGTATACTCACCAGAGAGACAAACATACAGAGACAGTGAGAGGGAAAAGGAGAAATCACCCTCCTCCCCAAAAGGGATGGCCACTCAACAATCCCTTCTCTTCTACCCTCCTCCCAGAATCTTGGGCATGCATGCACATGTGCCTGATGTGAATTTCAAACCACCAGGTCCAGAACTTGAACCATGGTAGGACATGTGGGAGTCCAGAGACGTAACTGCTATGCCACCTACTGGCCCCTTGTTTTTTTCTTACTTCATTGGCTTCTGTAATATCTACAATGGTTCTCATCTTGTTCTATATTGTGCTGAGAATATTTTTAGGTACTGTATGTTTCCTTTTCATTATTACAAAATGCAAGTTAAAAAGAAAAAGAAATTCTGTAAATTCACATCTCTTTCAGTGTCCAGCAAAGTGTCTTGCATACAGTTCATGGTCACAAACTTTGTTGAATGAATTTACTGAATAAAAATATGCCCTAAAAACTAAACACCACAGGGAAATAAAATGCCAGTATATTAGTATGAACATTTATTCTACTAAAATGTAGATAAGTACACGTACTTTAAAAGGAATATATTTTATTCATAGTACCAAATGAAGCAAGGATTTACAAAGAAAAATACAAAGCACAAATGATTTGATATATTTTTTCATCCTGATTGTGATAACTTTTCAGCACTTTCAGCTTTTTATTACGTAGTTTCAAGCCCTCAAAGTCCCACTTGTTAAATACATTTTTAGTATTATTTACAAAGTTACTATAAATCCCATAGGATTGAAATCAGCACTGTTGAATCTTTCATTATTTTCATAGCAGGTAATATCTACTCTTTTCTGTCATGTAATGCTGAAAGAATCTTCTTTTTCTAATGACTGTAAGGTCTTTCTCTTGCTTTCTATTCTTCTCTAGTGAATGGATCTGAGGTCTCTTTTACTATCAATTTACCTTTGTCTACTACCATTGCCTTAGGCTCTCTCTTTGTGGCTTAATTTCATTTTTTACATATTCTTTTCTTTATTCATGATAGAGTATATACATGTGCACATGACAGCGAGACAGAACACAAGTCTCCTCCTCATTGTACTAGAAATTTCAGGTTTCAGGACAGCTAAAGGAACATTTAGGAAGACTGACTTTAAAATTTTCCAGAATGCTTCAACTTGGAGGTATGAAAAACTTGAGTCATTTTAAAAATCAAAGCGTGCAAGTCTGGTGTATAGTATAGCTATTTCTCAAGAAAACCAGGACCAGTAGAAGGAAATCGGCCCAAGCCATTGCTTCTTTAAACTGCAGAAGTCTCCACCTGCTCTCTTTCAGTTGGATTGTCCTTAAAGTGAATTAACAAGCTAGTTTATATACATATTTTAAAGGCTATTTCTCCAGATACGAATGATGCAAGAGAAGCTATAGTTACTTGTGGTTCTAGGTAGTGGCTTAGCATCTCACTGCTACAGAGGGAGTTGAATGTACTTACCCTAAGAATTTATAAAGGAAAACAGATTTACATTTTGCTTTTCCTTTTGACTCTTCCTTGCTTTACTTAAATAAAGTACTTCAGAATTAGCTATAGCAGTAACAGAGGCAATCACAGTAGCACGTTTTCTTCCATCCTTATTATTTGTGGACCTCATTAAAACCAAGCAGATAAACAAACAAGAGAAAGAGGAAGTTGAGCATCCTCCACAGGATCTGGTTAGTCTCCAATACTTAATCCTTTTTCTCTAGTTTTCTAGCCTATAATTTCTTAGGCACTTACACATATGCCAGGCATATTTTAGGCTAAACAACCAGAGATTCAAACCGCAGTCACCATATGGGATCTAGCTTTTCTTGAGCAGTAGATTATTGCTGTCCCACAGAGTCACCCTATTTTAATTTTTTCAAGTGCAGTCTTCATAAATGTATTGAAATTATTTAAGTCATATTATATTTATAATTTTTTAAAGCCATAATGGGAGAAAGATCCTGAAAACTAGGGTTACTGGGACTAATGAAAAGAGAACTTGGAGAAATAAGGATGAAAAGGTGAAATTGTAGGGATTTTTTGGTTGACTTTCATCTGTGAGTAAGACTTTCCTTCTAGCACTACTGGAAAGATAGACATTTTCATGTAGGATTTCAAAAACTTATTAATCCATGAGCTATAAAACATTTCAGTGGTCCATGTCTGGTTCTGTCTTTAGTTTTCTGTCATGCTTAGATGATATTTCATGATTCCACATAGAAAGCCACATATCTTGGGCTTATTGATTCACAATTAGGTCAATTGATGATGACCACATGTTTGCACTTTGATGGCTTTGTGTAGAAGAAATCATGCTATTCCACAATTTCACACATGAATTATCCTGTCATTATGTGCAAATAGTTTACTAAGTGTATTTTACTCTTATAGATTAAAAAATATAAGAAGAATAGCAATGATTTGAGTAATCAGTATAAACTAATCTGAGTAATCAGGACAAACTGATATGTACTAATTTTCTCCTCAAATTAAAACCCAAAACATTATGATTCTCTTGATGTTCTTCTCTGAATTAATCTTTAAAAAGAATGAGTGTCAGGTTGTGACTCATTAAAAAGGAAAAAGTAACTGCTATATCATAATCAAGACAAGTCTTCATCTCTGCTAAGATATTTTAGGCAAAATTTTGTTTGTTTATTGTGTGTATTTCCACACCTGTAAATTCAGTATAATATGTCATGTTGCCTTATACAGTATCCTAACAGTGTCCTAATGAGAACTCATATTTGATTCATTTAAATATTTAAATAACATTTTTTGTATAAAATGACTCATTTTGTACAAAGAAAAGAATTATGAACTTAATTTAAAAGACCAGATTTAAGTTCCACTCTGTCATTATTTCTGACTTTATGATGTTGGGCAAATTACATGAACTTCGTGAACTCTATAGTTCTCATTTGGAAAAAGAGTGGTGCTATAGGTTGGATAATGGATTGTTCCCCAGAAGTTCATGGTTTAGAATTTGGTCCCCAGTGTAAAGGCATTGGAAGAGGGTGATGTTTTGTGGGTGGTGACTGTATCATGGAACCATTGGCCCCTTAAGTGAATTAATGCTGTCTAATGAGAGACCAAGTAAGTTTTCATTCTCTTGTGAGAAGGTATTACTTCTTAGCTGTTATTTTTTTAAAATTTTCTTCCTATTTTTTAATTTGCAAGAGGATGCATGCACTTGTCACATGAGAGAAACACACAGAAATTAGCAGAGAGAGAGAGGGAGAGGGAGAACGAACATGCCCTCCAACCCCCACCAACAGGGCGTGGTCACACCAGAATCCCTTCTCCTATATTTCTCTAACCTATTGGGATTTGGGACACACATATACATATACTTGGAGTGTTCCTTAAGCCACTGGGGCTGAGATTCAAACCATGTAGTAATCCATGTGGGATTTGGCAACTTTAACCACTAGACCAGGGAACTGACCCCAGCTGGTTATTACTAAAAGAAAGCTACCTCCAGGTTGCTCTCTCTCTTCACATGCCTGCCATGCTCTCTGCTTATATCAGCTATGTTGTGATGTAGGATGGCCTGATGTCAGTCTTGTGCCTTTGCCGTCATCAGAATTGTGAGTCACATAAACCTCAATTTCTTTCTAAATCATCCAGACTTGCGTATTTCTATTAGTGATGCAATAGCAGACTAAGACAAGTAGTGATTAAATTGTATATTTGAAAACATTTTATAATATATTATATTCTACTTTACAATTCTTTATACTGTTTACATTTTATATATGACAATAAGACAACTACCAACTGAGGAAAAATAGTTACCTTCATGTGTTTTGACATCTAATATCCCTTTACAGTTTCCTTTCTTTGTTGTTTTTCTAACATGCACAAAAATGTCTTTCTCTTTTCTGTTTGAATCTCACATCTCGTGATATTGAGAGAGAACTTCTCTTTCTTATCATTTAAATTTTATCAGACACTTGAATAAAGAAATACCTCTGAAGTACACTATTTTGGAATGTAGATTATTCCTTGTAAATAACATCCAATTCAGCCAAACAAATAAATTTTCAAAGCCTCATTTTGTTGTGTGAAAGCAAACCACCCTGTGACTTCAGTTATGAAGAAATGCTGTTGGAAATCAATAAAACAGCAGGTTTTTCCTAACCCAACATCTTTTCTGTCAATAAAAGTATACAATTATATAATGGAAATATATGACATTTACAGAGATTTCCGTAGGATAACGACTATATTCCAGCTTGATAAATTCAGAGAACATTTATAGGTAGTATGTTTAAGCTTGCCCCTAAAGAGTATTAATTTGTCATGACTGGAAGAGAACTTCCAGGACGAAGGACTGAATGGAAATCACAGCTAGGCAAACAGCAGACTTTCACCCCTATAGAGGGCATGTCTGGTCAGAGCCACCATTTCCCTCCAGTGCTATTTCAGCCACCACAAAATATCAAAATATCCTCAATATATTCCCTATATTTTCAAATGTCTGAAATTTTAATCTATCTGAGAAGAGGAGTTCTTTAAAGTGTCAATATTCTGGGAATATTTCTTTTCCCCTCAGTACTAACCCAGCATTTGCCCCAGTATGGAAGGAACTCCAGGAAATTATTTATGAATATTACCTGAAAAGAACATTCAAAATTTTATTGCTGTGGTGGTGGGAAGGGGTAAATAATTTAGTAATTTAGGTAAGTGTTAAGGAATAGTCGACAGTGGTTTCTCTACCTTTCACCACCTTAAAATATACCATTAAATATAAATATTTTCTGTTTCTTTCCTTCTCTTTCTTTCTTTCTCTTTCTTCTTTCTTCCTTCCTTCCTTCCTTCCTTCCTTCCTTCCTTCCTTCCTTCCTTCCTTCCTTTTTCCCTTCCTTCCTTCCTTAATTTTTTCTTTCTGTTAGGTTTTTGTCATAGGTGCATGTGCACTTGACAGAGAGATGGAAAGTGAGAAATCACACACACACACACACCCTCGATGGGATGGTCATGTTATAATGCCTTCTCCTCTTGGGATTTTGGGCATACATATATATGTACTTGGTATAATTTTCAGTCTGCCAGGTCCAGGACTTGAACCATAGTTGTCCATGTGGGAGTCCAGTGCCTTAACCACCATGTCACCTGCTCTTCCTGTTCATTTCTTATAAGATTATTTTTTTTGTGACTATTTTGAATGAAATGTAGTTTTAATTCATTTTTAAATGGAAACACTACTTTTTTATTTTTTGTTAATTTTATTCTTTATTTTATTGAGGTAAAATTAATATACCATAAAAATTACCATCTTAACCATTTTGAACTATATAATCAGGGGTTTATTATTGTTATTATATTCACAATAGATGCCACAATCAGCATCTAATTCAGAACATTTTCATTGCCCCCCAAAAAACCACATACACATTAAACAGTCACTCTTCATTTGCCTCTTACCCTAGCCACTGGCAACCACTAATCTACTCCCCATGTCTCTGGATTTACTTATTCTGAATACTTTATATAGATAGTCATACATTACGTGAGCTCTTCTGACTGACTTCTCTCACTTACCAGATTGTTTCTAAGGTTCATCCATATAGCATGTAACAGTATTTCATTCATTTTTATAGCTAAATGATATTTACCATATTGGTTATACCATGTGTTATTTATCTGTTCATTAGTCGATGGACATTAGAATTATTTTTTGGGGGGGATATTATGAATGATGCTGTTGTGAACATTCTTGCAAAAGTGTTTTGCAAATGTATGTTTTTAATTCCATTATAAATATACCTAAGAGTGGAGGGACCAGCAGTTAGTGTAATGGCTATATTGCTGGACTCCCATGTGGTTGACCACGGTTCAAGTCCCGGAACCAGTGGCTTAAACTCACGCCGGTGCATGTGCGTGCATGCCCAAGATCCCAGGAGGAGAATGGAGGAGAAGGGATTGCGGTCTGGCCATCCCCCCTGGGGGGTGATTTCTCGCTTTCTATCTCTCTTTCTCGCTCTGTCTTTCTGGCGAGCGCACATGCCCTATAGCGAAAACCTCTCCAAAAAATAAAAAATAAAAATAAATATACCTAAGAGTGGAATAGCTAGGTCATATGGGAACTTGATATTTAATTTTTTGAGAAAAAATAAAATTATTTCCTGTAGTGGTTACATCATTATACATTTCAAACAATTTAGTTTCTCAACATCCTCACCAATACTTTTATATTTCTGGGTTTTCTTATTCTCCATTTGAAAAAAAAAATGTAGTCATCTTAATGGATGTGAAGTAATAGCTCATCATGGGCTTGAATAATGTTCATCATTTCTTCATGTATTTACTGTCCATTAATATACATTATTTCATGAAACATATTTGACTATTGTCTTTTTGTTGTGAATTGTATGAGTTCTTCATATATTTTGAGTACTAGGCCCTTATTATATGTATGACTTATAAATATTTTGTCCCATTCTGTGGGTTGTCTTTTTACTTCCTTGACTGTCATTTGAAGTGCTGCAGTTTTACATTTTGACAAAATCATCTATCTATCTATCTATGTATAATTTTTATTTTGTTTCTGTGCTTTGGATGTTTTAGTTAAGAGAACATTATCTATCCTAAAGTCACAAAGGCTAGTATTTATGTGTGTTTTTTAAATTTTTTTTGTCCCCTAAGGGTTCGTTAGTTTCCTCTCTTATATTTAGGGATTACTTTGTTTTGAGTTAATTTTTGTTTATTATGTGAGGTATGGGCCCAAATTCCTTCCTTGGAATATGGGCATTCCATACCTCCAGCATCATTTTTTGTAAAGACTATTTCCATAGGGGAGTGGCCTTGGCAACATTATTCAAAATCTATCGATCACGGATGGGTAGATTTGTTTCTGGATTCTTAACTTGACTCCATTCATCTGTATGTCTGTATTTATGCTAGTTTCACTCTACTTTAATTAATGTAACTCTTAGCAAGTTCTTTTTATTTATTTATTGAGGAAAAGGGAGAAAAAGAGGGAGAATATGAGAGAAATAGGCACCTTGAAAGGGCCTTCATTCCAAGATCTTCAGTCCTGAAGCCAGCTGGAATCATACACATGTCCATGGGTCTGCCTAGCATGTTCTGGTAGACCCAGGACACAAAATGAGAGCTTTCTTAATGGTCTCCAGCATCATGATACAGCACTCTTACTGCCTACACCACCATGAATGGGTGTGTTGTAAGTTTTCAGATATGACTATGTGGATTCTACGATTTTACTCTTCTTTTTCAAGATTGTTTTGGCTGTTCAGGATCCCTTGCGATTCCATATACATTTTAATATCAATTTGTCTATTAAAAAAATAAAGTCAGTTGGATGGATAAAAGTAGCATTGTATTTATAGATCAACTTAGGTGAATTTCATCATCTTAACGATATTGTTTTCTAATCTATGAACATAATCTGTCATTTCAAATTTATGTCTTCCATTTTTATCAAAGTATTTTGTGGTATTTTAGTGTGCACATTTTTCACTTCATTGGTTAAATGTATTCCTACATATTTTAATATTCTCAGGGTCCAACAGGTGGCACAATAGTTAAAATGACTCCTACATGGTCAACCATGGTTCAAGTCCTGATGCTTGAAGCTAATGCCAGGGGTATGTGCCTGTGGGTCCAAAGTCCCAAGAGGAGAATGAAAGAAAAGGAATTGCAGCATGGCCATCCCCCCTAGGTAGGGATTTCTTGCTTTCTGTCTCTCTACTTCTGTCTGTCTCTCTGGTAAGTGCACATGCCCTCTAGCAAAAATCTCTTAAAAAAATATTTTTTTCAATGCCATTATGAAGGAACTTGTTCTTAACTTTATTGGCATATTATTAATTTCATGTGTACAGAAACACAATTGATTTTGCATATTTATCTTATTTTCTGTAAATTTGCTGAACTTGTTGCTTGCTTTCTTTTTTTTTTTTCTTTTTTAATTTGCTGAAAGGCACATGCACTCACCAGAGAGACAGAAATCCAGAAAGAAGAGAAAGAAATTACTTCTCCCAAGGGGGCATGATCATGCCAAAATCTCTTCTTTATTTCTCCATCCCCTAAGGATTTGGGCACACACACATATGTGCTTGGCATGTTTCTCAAGCTGCCAGATCTGTGACTTGAGTAACACAGTTGGACAGTGAGATATGGCTACCTTAACCAGTAGGCCACAAGTCTGGTCTATATATTAATTCTAATAATATTTTAAAGTGGATTCCTTATGCTGTCATGCTATCTGTGAATACCAATACTTTCATTTCATGTCAAATCTGGAATATTTGTTATTATTATTATTTATTATATTTTTTGGCTTAATTTTTCTGTCTTGAACTTTCAGTACAATGTTGAATAGAAGAAATAAGAGTGGGTTTATTGTCTTGGTCCTAATCTTAAAGAGAGCTTTCAATCTTTTATCATTAACTATAATATTAACTGTGGATTTTTTTTTTACATATACCCTTTTGTCAAGT
>NW_006159617.1:5810615-5837727 GCF_000334495.1 Tupaia belangeri chinensis | reverse complement strand
TCTCCTCCATTCCATTCTCCTCTTGGGATCTATGCATGCACACGCGCCTGGCGTTTTAAGCCACTGGGTCTGGGGTGCGAACCGTGGTCGACTACATGGGAGTCCAGCGACTTAGCCATTACGCTAACTGCTGGTTCCCGTTTGCTGGAAATTTTGTGATTACTGATTCAATTCCTTTACTTGTATATTTATTTAGATTTTCTATTTCATCTTGGGTCTGTTTTGGTCATTTGTAGATTTTGAAGAATTTGTTCCTTTCATCTAAATGATCTAATTTGTTAGTCATATAGTTCTTTTTTAATTTTTTAATTTCAGTAAATTCAATAGTTTTATTATTCTTTCTCTTATTCTCTCTGTCTTTTTCGTTGGTATAGTTGAAGTTTTGATTTGTGGATTATTTGAAAGATCCTTCTTTTGATTTTGCTGATTCTCTTTTTTGGTTTTCTATACTTCAGTTTATTTATTTTTGTTTTAATCTTTATTACTTACTTTTTTCTGCTTGTTTTGGGCTTTTATTCTTTTTATGTTTTATAAGTTAGAGGATTAGAGTAATGATTTGAAACTCTTATTTAATTTTAATGTAGATATTTGCAGCTATAAAATTTTCCTTGAATACTTCTTTAGTTACATCTCACAAATTTTTGTAAGTTGCTTTTGCCATTTTATTTATTTCAAAATATGTTCTAATTTTTGCCTCATTGATCATTGAAAAATGTGATATTTAAGATATATATATTTGTATATTGTATTATGTACTTCCTAAATGTCCTTCTGTTATTGATTTTTAATTTTGGTTAAACAACATATTTAGTATTTTTTTTTTTCTTTTAAGATTTTGTCGTAAGCTATGTGGGCTACCCCGAGGGAGTTTTTTTTTGGAAAGAGAGGGAAAGTGAAAAATCACCCATCAGGGAACGAGATGATGATCTTTAAAAATAATATTATTTTTAATTAAGATTTGTTTGTGGCTTAACACGTGGTCTATTCCGGAGTACGTTCCTTGTACACATGAAAAAGAATGTGTACTTTGATATTTTGGGGAGAGCTATTCCATATATGTCTATTTGGCTTGTGATATAGTGTTATATTTCTTTACACATCTTCTGCTGGGATTTTTTTTTTCTTTTTGAAAACTTTACTGGAAGGTGCATACACTTACGAGAGGGAGAGAAAGAGGGGGAAAGTGAAGATTCACCCCCCCTCCCCCATGGAGGATGGCCATAATCCAATCTCTTCTCCTCCATTTCTTCTCTTGGGATTTTGAACATGCACACATATGTACTTAGTGTGGTTTTCAAGCTGCCAGGTCTAAACCAAGTAGTCAGCCACGTGGGATCCAGCTGCTTCAACTATCATGCCACCAGTTGGCCTCAGATCTTCTATTTAATTTTTCTTGTCCTTGGCTGAAAGTAGGGTATCTATATCTCTGACCAATACTGCTGAATTGACTATTTTTCATTTCAGCTTCAAGTTTTTGCTTTAAGTATTTTGAGGCTTTGTTTCCATATTTGTATGTGTTTTAATTTCTATGTCTTCTTGATATATTGACCATTGTATTATTATATAACATACTTTTTTACCTCTCAAATTTATACTTATGTTAAAGTGAAGTATGTGTACTAACTTAGCAATTCCTCTTTTGTTCTTGTTATTCTTTGCATGAAATATATTTTTCCAACCTTTTTTGTTCAAAATATTTACTTTTTTAAATTAAAAGTGAGTTTCTTATAGACAGTATATAATTTAATCAACTTTAAAAATTCATCCTATCACTCTGTCTTTCAATTAGAGATTTTAATTCATTTCAGTCCATGTAATTACTGATAAGGAAGAAATTACTTCTGCCATTTTACTATTTGTTTCCTAGACAACTTGTATCTTTTTTTTCCTTCATTTTTCCATTATTACTTTCTTTTGTTAAATAGTTATTTTCTAAGCTACCATTTTATTTCACTTAGTTTCTTTTAGTATATATATTTTCAATTATTTTTTATAGTTGTCCAGGGAAGTAATTAACATTTAAAATGTGTGATTAACATTTTAAACATACAACTATCTGATTTGGATTAATAGCAACTTAGATACAATGGTATACATAAACTCTGTCCAATATAGCCTCTATATCCCCTTTATTATTTCATAAATTACATTAATGTACTGTTTAAGGCTATTTAATATCAGTTTATATAGTTGTTCTATTTACTTATTTTTTAACTTTCCAGAGAACATGTGCACTTACTGATAGAGGGAGAGAGAGAGAGAGGAAGAAAGTGAGAAAGCACCTTGTGAGGAATAATCATGCCACAAACCCTTCTCATCCATTTCTCCCTCCTCTCAGAATTTTGGATATACACACACATGCTCCCAGTATGTTTTTCAAGTCACAGAGTACAGAATGCAAACCATGTAGTTGGCCAAATGGGTATTCAGCTACCTTAATCACCACACCACAAGCTGGCCCTCACTGTTCCTTTTCTTAATCTAAAAAAACTGTATTTTTGTCAGAGGTGAGATGTAGGGGTTTAGCTTCATCTTTCTGCAAGTGGAGATCCAGTTTTGCCAGCACAATTTGCTGAAGAAGTTTTCCTTTTCCCACTGGATTGACTGAATCCTCAAAATATACAAGTGGGATTGCATCAGACTAAGAAGTTTCTGCATGGCAAAAGGCACAGTGATTAGTGTGAATAGACAGCCCTCAGAATGGGAAAATATTTTTGTAAACTATGCATCAGATAAGGGACTGATAACCAGAATTCACAAGGAACTCAAGTAGCTGTTCCGGAAAAAGACAATCAATCCTAAGATGGGAGAATGAGTTGAAAAAACCACTCTCTAAAGATGACATACGAATAGCTAAAAGGCATATGAAAAAATGCTCAACATCTCTCCTTGTAAGAGAAATGCAGATCAAAACAACAATGAGATATCACTTAACCCCAGTCAGAATATCTAAGATGAAAACAAAAAGCAAAAAATGATAAGTGCTGGCGGGGTCATGGTGAAAAGGGAACTCTCTTACACTACTGGTGGGAATGTAAATTGGTCCAACCACTGTGGAAAACAATTTGGAGATTCCTCAAAAATCTGCAAATAGAACTACCATATGATCCAGCAATCCCACTCCTTGGTATCTACCCAAAGGACAGAAGAATACTTAATTGGAAAAGTGCTTGCACAACGATATTTATTGTGGCACTATTTACAATTGCTAAATCATGGAAACAACCCAAATGCCCATGAACTGATGAATGGTTAGAAAAACTGTGGCACATATACTCAATGGAATACTATTCATCCACGAAAAAAAAAAAAAACCTGGCTTTTGACAGGAAGTAGATGAATATGGAAAACTTACAGCTGAGTGAAGCAAACCATGCTATGAAGGAGAGGCATTGTATGTCCCCACTTAATATACACTGAGTGTCTGCACTCTGTGACTGAAACTGATTGTCTAAAGAATATAGAAAGGCAGTATAAAGATGTAAATACCAGATGTAGTGTGTGTGAAAGAGGAGGGTCTGAGGAGGGACATTTGTGGGAGGGACTGGGAGACAAAGCATTAATGGCACAAAGAGGTGTGGTGTTGTCTGTTGAAGATATTTCATAGTTTTATCAACGGTATTGGGGAGAAATGTTCACCTGTTGAAATATCTAATTTGTAAGACAAATAATAACGTGATTGAATGTATGGAAGAAAATGAAATGAAAAAAAAAGGGGAAAAATTAAAAAGAAAAACCAAAAAACAAACAAAACCTGTGTTTAACAAATAAAACGTAATTAAATACCAACTTTTAAATTTATTCCTGCAGTTGCCTTTGACTTTATTTCCTTCTGAAGATTCAAATCTCTGTCTAGAATTCCTGAAAATTTTTCTTTAGTGTTTTTTTCTTTTCTTTTCTCTTTACTTTTTTTTAAGATTTTTGAAATAGAGCATGTGTGCTCATCAGAGACAGAGAGAGGGAAAACAAGAAATCACTCTGGGGGGGATGGCCTTGCCACATCTCCACTCTCCTTTTGGGATTTGAAGCACACACACACACACACATACACACACACAGAACTTGCATTTTTTTTATGCTGTCAGGTCTGGGACTTGGACTGTGGTCAGCCTTATTGGAACCCAGTACCTTCACCACCATGCTACTTGCTTGCCTATTTTTTTTTTAAGCATTTCTTATAGAGAAAAGCCTACAAGCAATAAACTCTCAATTTTTATTTGTTAGAATATCCTTATTTGTCTATCTTTTTAAAAGATGCTTTCACTTTACATGGAATTCTTAGTTGACAGTTTTTCTTTTCTTTTTTTTTTTTCCCTTCCAGTGCTTTGAATATGTCATCCCACTGGCTTCTGAGCTTAATATTCTCTGATGAGAAATTATCTTTTTAACTTATTGATAATGACTTGCACATAACATGTTTTCCTTGCGCTGTTTTCACATTTTCTCTTTGACCTTAGCTTTTGTCAGTTTATAATGTGTTTTGGTGTGGATCTCTTTGAGTTTATCCTACTTAGACTTTTGAGGAACTTCTTAAATGTGAAAATAAGTTTTTCATCAAATTTGGGAAGTTTCTGGCCATTATATCTTCAAATATTCTTTCTGCCCCTTTCTCTCTTGCTCTTTTCACTTTCTTTTTTTATATTTCTGTTTCTTATAGAGGATGACCTTAATAAACCTGTCTTCCAGAACATCACCTGCTGCTTTTTCTTTCTGCTTCCATCTGCTGTTGAGTAACTTTAGTAAACTTCTAATCTTTGTTAGTATAGATACATACTCCAGAATTTCTATTGTGTTCTTTGTATAATTTCCAGCTCTATTGTTTCCTATTTGGTGAGATACATTCTTATCTATTTTTTTTTTTTTTTTATTTTTTTTTTTGGGTTTTAATTCTTTTTTCCCCTCTTTGTCAAAAAAAACTTTAATATAAAAAAAGCTAAGTGATAGAATGACATAAGAAAATCAATGCATCCTGTGTCTAAAATTGCACCCATAAATTTTTAATTACTAGCTTAAATTTTAAATAAACTATTTTATTTTTTTAATGCCAGAAGGCACTGTGCACACCAGCAAGAGAAAAAGAAAGAGAGAGAGAAAGCACTTCCAAGGGGGAGGGTCATGCTATAACCTCCTTCTCCTCCATTTTCCATTCCATCAAGATTCTGGGCACATGTGTGTGTACCTGCTATGCTGCCGCTGGGGCTGGGATTCAGACTGTAGCCAGTCATGTGTGGAATCCAGCTTTCCTTGCATGGTGCTTATTACTGCGCTATGGGGTAGCCCAACAGTGGCTGCCTCTCATCAGCAAATCGACCTTGCATTACCCATGTGACAGGAGAGGATACCCCTTCATATTAACTATGACTACTAAATTTATTTAAAATATATTGTAGGGCCAGTAGGTGGTATGGCTGTTAAGGAGCTGGACTCCCACATGGCTGACTGCAGTTCAAATCCTAGACCTGGCATCTTGCTTTCTCATTTTCTTTTTCTTTCACTGATGGATACAATTGCCCTATAGCAAATTAAAATAATAATAATAAATCACTCAAAATATGTAGATATTGTAAAATTGGCTTAGTTATATATGTTCAGTAGGATTAAAGTATGCATGATGACATTTCTATTCATCCCTGTAATTTTTTTAAATTAATTTTTAATTTAATATTTCATTTTTCATCTAAATTTATTTTATACATTCAATCACTATACATCACTTAGCTTGTAAAGTGAATTCACCCAACATGAATACACCTCACAACAGTTCAGCTGAGGTTACTATGCATATTGTTATCAACAAACAATCCATTTCTGTGTCCCATCAATGTCTTGCCTCTCTATTTTTTTTATTAATTTCTTCCCTTACCCTCTTTCCTTCTCTTAGTCTCTTTCCACACTGTCTCCACTACCCATAACCGTTTTCCTTGTTTCTATATCCTCTTAATTCTTGATCATACATATTAATACAGCTGTTTTAAGCTTTTTCTAGTATCCAGTGCCTTGGCTTTCTCATACAGTTTCTATTCATTGCTTTAGTTCCTTTACACGGGACATGGTTTCTTCTTTCTTTACATGTCTTAGTCTTTGTTGAAAACTGATATTTGGAATATGATAATGCAGCATTCTGGAAATCAGATTCTCCCTTTTCCCAGGATTTGTGGTTGCTGACTGTTGCCATTTTTTACTTTTCTGAACTACTTTTATAATCTATATTCCTTGTCATTTGTGGCCACTTACTCCTCTGTTTCATTAACTTACTGGTCAGCTACTGATTGGGCAGATTTCTTTAAGTATCTGGAATAAAAAACATTATCTCCCAGTTTTTCAAGGTGGACTCTGTATGTGTGTTGGGGCACAGTTTCAACACTCAGTCAGGCAATTTACAACTTTGCTTTAGTCTTCACTTCTGCTTGTGTATGAGACTTTAGGTCAATTGGGTAAAAGCTTAAGGCATTCTCAAATATTTCCTGAGCATGTGCACAGATACAGAAATGTCCATGGTCTTCTGTTATAGAATTCCAGAAGTCTGTCAGAGCTTTCAAAACTCTTATTCCCCAAAGTACCTCATTTCCTAGCCTTTTCTGTTAAGCTTATTGGTTAGTCTATTGTTCCAAGGGTTATAAACTGACCAGAGTAACTGTAATTAATAACTTATTTGCCTTTAAATATTTTTGACAGACACACCTTGAGTATGTACTGGAAGAATCCAAATTTAGTGAAATACAAGCCAAATGAAGTATCATTGAGCTTATCCTTCGGGAAGCTACCAGACAGGGCAAAATAAGCAGCCATTGTTTTTTGCAAATTAAGTTTGCTCTGTTTTCTCTAGTGTCAGTACTTGTACCAGAATTGTGGAATGTTCTCTTCAAGGCCACCACTGAGCTAGGAAGGGGAGATCAAAGTACACTAAACCACCTCAATGATCTCTGTATTTCCTGAGTCAGCTGTTTCATAATTAAATGTTCTGTTAGTTGCTATAAGTTTTTGGTTAGTTTTGAAAAATAAATTCTGAAACATTTTGTCAGTTTATTCATTGTTTTTTGTGAATGGAGTTTTGAGTTCTTTATTCTTCCATTTTCACTGATACCAACCTGAAAAGCTATTGTGTGTGTGTGTTTTATGTGTGTGCACACACTTGTATGTGTGTATATATATGAGCATACTTCGAAATATTTGTGGAAAGCTAAAATTAAAGTATGAACTTAATTTTGTGTGAAAAAACTTGAATTATATACAATTTTTTATAATATGCATTAACCATAACCTTTTTAAAGACTTTGCCTATATCTAAGTACTTATATGTATACTATATGCACATATATACAACACACACGTGTATCATAATATTCACTTAATTGAACTCTCACAGTTATTTTAAGTATATCGTGGTTGATTTTCTTCTGTGCATTTCTCATGTGTCATCATGTAACCCACAAGGAATTGTCCTCTGTATTCTCTTTCACCACAGGTATGCTTTATTTTATTTTTTTGTTTTTTCAGAGAGAGATTTTTTTGCTAAAGGGCACATGTACTTGCCAGTTAGACAGAAAGAGACACAGAGACAGAAAGCAAGAAATCCCCTCTCCTCCATTTTCCTCTCAGAATTTCGGGGACACACGCACATGTGCTCGATGTGAGTATTAAACGATCAAGTCTGGGACTTGAACACCAGTCGACTACATGGGAGACCAGCATTACATCATCTGCTGGTTCCTCCCACAGGTATACTTTATAATTACTATCTGATATTTCCACAATCATCTGTGATTCCACTGAAATTTTGAATAATATTACTTATTATGAGGCATGTATATTCCTTTTGATTTTAATTAAAATATAAATTCTTGTACAATTATAGTTAATTCTTATATATTTAAAAATATTTTTAACAGAATAGAGATACATCCTAACTTTTTAAGTAAAATAGAATGGATATTGGTTTATGATTGTTTTTTTAATTTTTTTTGCTATTAGGACATGTGTGGATGCTGAGAGAGATGAAAAGGGAAGAAAAATGAGAGAACAAAACTCTGGGAAGACTGTAATCCCTTCCCCTCCATTCTGTTTTTGGACTTTGGGCTTACATGAAGACCCAGTGTGTCTTCCAAGACGTCATGTCGGGACTCAACCGCATAGTTGGTTATGTGGGATCCAGTGCCTTCACCATGCCACCTGTTGTCTCCATGATAGATATTTTTAAATAGTTTTGAGTAAGTTTTCTTGCCCTAATTTGCTAAGAATTTGTATTCAAATGAGGATTTAGAGATTTCACAGTTTTTTCAGACATTGTAGAGATTATAATTTTAAAATTTTGAATATTGATTTCCTAATACTAGCTTCTTAATACTTAAGTAAATCTTATATCATCAAGAATCAAGCCTAAATGCTCAGAGTGGTAGACTTTTTAGAATATATTATTGGATTTAGGTTATCAGTATTTTCAAATTTTATATCTTTATTTATAAAAAAAATTTATAGATTTGTTCAGTGATACTTTATTTTTTCTGAACCTAAGTCTGAAAGAACCCATTGGTAACAATAAAGCATAGTATTGAAATAATTATGTTAATATTTAAGTTTTCATCCATAATAATTAAAAGACCTATTAATAAATTTACTTTTAAGTCATTTTTGCTATCTTACAGTCCTTGAAAATTTTACAATTGACAGAAATTTCTAAATATGGTAATTTTTTATTTAATTTGTTTTTCTACAATAGATTTGATAATGGAATCTCTTATAAATTTATTTTTCTGAAAATAAAGTTATTAAATTATCGACTATCTGTTCTTAATTTCTTAGTGGAAGCTTGTTGGGTTATAACTTTCTTTTTGTCTTGTCTTTAGCTCTTCAGTCTTAAGGAGTTACATTCTCATGGTCATGATTTTCTAAATGTGGATGTAGTTTTGTTTCCTCTTTGAGTCAAAAACTACTTGTGAAATTTTTTATTTTTTAATTGTTGTATTGGCTGTTTGCTTAAATCTTTTATTAGTAAATCTAATTATATTTATTTGTATCTGATGATAAAGTCCATATAGTTTTTAATTTTTGGAAATTCTTGTCATCTTTCAAATCGAATATAGAAATATTTATTAGACTCCTAAATATGTATGTTTTATCTGGAATAAGCTAAGTCCAAAATATTTTAAGTTACTGTCACTAAACAATTATTCAAGTGGTATAACTTTACTTTTATTCAAATAAATTATGAAAAACTGAGAGAAGTATACAATGAATACCCATTTCAACTGTTTGCCTGACAGTTTTGATTAATAAGTCTTATTCAGTTCAGATAATTCAGCTTCATTGTAGTTTTCTGCTTCTAGTAATATGAAGTTACTCTCTTTAAACTATTTAAAACATTTTTCTCTTCACAGTTACTTCATTTACTCTCTTTTAACTTGCTTTTCTACAATATTTTCTCTAGTTTACTTTTCTATAATAAATATTTCTGAAACATTTTAGAAACAACTTTGTGCCATTTTATTTTAGTCATAGCTCTTATAAATGGTATGTTGTTACATACTATTAATTTTTCCCCTAAAGTTCTCATCTCTGAAATGGATTACTTAACTATTCACTCATCATCAAAACTGATAGTTCTAATCTTGATCTTTTTATGTTTTATAGTTTATATTTGATGATTTTCAGATGTTTAATATTATTTTGCTTTTGTTACTAAAATATATTTTCTTTAACTGTATTTTCTTCAGTAACCTGAAAAGTATAAGCTTATTTGATTTTACTAATGGTTATACTTTTAATTAAAAAGAGTGATATCATGTATTTCTTGGGTTAGTAATGTAAAGATTAAAATATCATATTTCTACCTTAGTATTACATTGAAAATGACAAAAATCATAAAATTAAAATGCATTCATTCCTCCTATATTGGGAAAACTTCGATAAGTCAGGCTTTAATCATAGTTACATCCAAGGATTAAAATGATGCCACCAGGAATCCATTCCTTTTCACTCAAGTTTTTCTCTTTTTTTCCTTGAGCTTGAAAGAATTAAAGCTTGGACTCAACTCAAGTTTCTGGAATAATAACCCATAGTTACGCAATACAGAAAACAATGCGTATTGTAATTTTTTAGTTGAGTCTTTGTCCTTTCACCTTCTTAACTGATTTTCTTGGTGCTGTTGCATGAACATGGTTGTGCATCTTCTGTAAGACTTTTCCATTCATTACCTTTATGCTTGGTCTAGGCTTCCTACAGATTGTTTGTGGATATCTTTGTAACTTCATTGAAGATCAACTTAGATGTCCTGTTGAGGGTCTTTTGGGGCCGGCCAATCTAAAATATCCCTTCTTACATCCTTCTAGATTTTTTGTTTGTTAGTTTTTACCATAAGGTGCCTGTGCTCACTAGAGAGAGACAGTGAGAGGAAAAGTGAAAAATCACCCCTCTTCCCCAAAGAGATGGCCATGCCACAATCCCTTCTCCTCATTTTCCAGTTCATGTGCACACATATGCCCAGTGTAGTTTTTAAGACCCCAGATCCAGGACTTAGATCATGGTTGGCCATATGGGAATACAACGCTTCATTTTCATGCCACTTGTTGCACACTGCCCACCCCCCATATTTATTTACTCTCTTTTGTATTTCTTGAAGTATTTATGAACTTAATTACTGTTTACTTTTTTGTTGACTTTATCTCCATTAGAATGTAACTTTCACGTGAGTAATGCTTCATCCTTAGAGGACATTTTTGTATCTCAATGTTTAAACGAGCACCTGAAATTTATTGTACATTCAAAATTTTGAATTAGAAAACTGTTCAAATTATTATTTAAATGAATTAGAGTTTATATCCCAAATCTTTAATTATATTCTTGAATAGCCCCAATATTAATTATATTCTATTTTCTAATTTCAATTTTCTTTCAATCTTCCCATATTTTATTTTCCCATTGTTAAATTTCATTGTGTGTCTTTACAAAGCTTCTTTCTTTTTTTTTTTTTTAAAAAGTTTATTTATTTATTTATTGAATAAATGAGAAAAGGAGACAGACAGAGAGAGAGGGACCCTCCATGCGGTCTGGCTATACCACAGCCCTTGCTCTCCTTCCGCCAGCCTTCTAGCCATCTGGGACCATGGGCATGCCCACACTGTGTCAGGTCAGGATCCAAACCCAAGCCTTTTCACATGGCTCCAGCATGTGGGGCTCCAGGGCCTTACCATCTGTGTCACCAGACTGGGCTACACAGTTTTCATAGAAAAACCATTACATGTGTGTTCTTATTGGAAATTGTCAACTTGTTTTCTAAAAATATCTTGTAGTTTCTATTATAAATAATTTTTATAAATTTATTCTGGATATTAATTTATTATTATTTTTTAAGGTTTTTTTCATAGGGCGCATGTGCTTGCTGGAAAGAGAGACAATGAGAGGGAAGGTGAGAACTCACCCTTCCAGGGGGATATCCACACCACAATCCCTTCTTCCTCATTCTCCCTTCAGGACTCTGGGTCCACACATTACATGTGCTCAGCATGATTTCCAAGCCACCGGGTCCAGGACTTAAACCACAGTCTTCCAGGTGGGAGTCTAGCACCTCAACCACCACACCCCCTGCCTCTATTTCTTTATAAATTACCCATTCTTCGGTATTTCTGTTAGCAACACAATAATAGACTAAGACAGCTTCCATTGAGTTCCTTGTATTTAAAATATTCATCTAGGACAAAAGGTGATTTTAGACCTTCAGTAAAGAACGGCCTTCGTCAAGGCATGGTCTTTTTATTTTGTGTGTGGCATGTCATTTTCTTCTTGGTTTAGAATAATCCATGGATCTAGTGTCACTTCTCATTGTACATAGACACGGGGAACTAATTCCCTCTTTATTTTTCTATTATAGGGCTGATCATGTACACATGAATGTGTCTCTCCTTCCCACCTTCTCAAGGATAGATATTATGTCTTCTTCTTTATATTCCCAACATGATGAAATACTAAGGATTTAACAAATATTCTTTCTTCTCCTTTTCTCAAATCATGAGCTAGATGAACAAAACATTCTGAACAAAAGATATTTTTAAATGAGATATATAGAGATGTTCCCTAAACTGGCGAGTTGGTAACAGCTTAGAAAAACCTATATTGACTATAAAATGAATAGCTACTCTAATATTGCCTTTTAATAAACTAATGTTTCTCTCCTCCAGGTACAGAAGTTCTAGAAGAGTGTGGAAAGTGCCTGGTAGAAAAGGTGGGCACCATGAACTCTTCCTTGGAGGGTGTCATCAGAAGAAGGGGAATGACTATGCCAAAATCCCTTCTACTCCATTCTTCTTCTGGGATTTTGGGAACACATGCACACACACTTGGTGTGATTTTCAAGCTGCCAAGTCCGGGATTCAAACTGCAGTTGGTCATGTGTGATTCCAGTACCTTAACCACTGTGCCACCTGCTGGTCCTGTTCTGGATATTTATAATAAATTTTCTTTATCCTTATGTATACAGTATTTTGAGAACATCGCATGAAGAAAAAAAGATATACAGGCTTAGAGTGTTGGGCACTGGATTTTTTTTTTTTTCTCTATTCACTCTACAGTTCAGGTCGGGGCACATCTTCTTTTTAATGTTGTCTTAAGCAATGGTATTTATGCAGAGCTTGCACCTCAATTACTAGTGTGTAGTAGATATTCTTTGGAAATACAACTGGGATGAGGTAAGATTTTTTTCTTATTCTTTGATTCTTTAGCTTTCCAAACAAATAAAATACAAGGAAATACACAGATCCCCTATTTGCAATACCTAATATTTGGAGACAAAATACCCACTGATAAAATTCTTCGGCTCTCGATGTGACCCTACCCAAATGCACACTTTCATTTGTGCACACCCATTATTCTACTCTATTGTTTTGTAGTGTTTTAGTCCTGCATACATGCAGAAAGACTGTGGGGGACACATTCTCTGCCTTTAAAAACAGAGAAATGTCCCCCTAGCTCTATTGTTTGTCAGAGAGCAGATAGTGAGGAGAGGTGAAATAACTTCCCGTGCGATTTATTTGTTGTTTCCCAAAACATGGTTTGTAAGGCTACAAGTGTATTTTTCTTAATCTAGCACCTAGAGTTGGGTAGTAATTGGAATTTTCAGACTTAAGTAATAGATTTTCTATCAGCCTTCATTTTGGGAAGGTGTGAATTTTCATCTTGTTCTGTTTCTTCATAGGTATTTTGGTGATAAATTGGAAAGGCTGCAGCAGAAGTTCCCAGCCAGCCAGATGCACTTTAAGCTGGAAGAAGAGAGTGTGTTCTTTGTGTTCACACATGTCCTGAAGCCAGAGTATGCTATCATACTCCTTTGGAATTTTTTATTTTTTTTCCCCCAGCAGGACCAACCCTGACTCAAAATCTTTAAAGCTTATGAACTGTAAAGTGATCACACTCGACAATATGCAAAGCACAAAGCTTTTGGGTTTCGTTATTTGTGCTGGATTTAATGAGCCATGTAAGCAAAAGTAAATAAATAAATAAAAATAAAAAATTAACACCTCATCAATGTGTGAGTTTAGCACAAAGACAATTAGCAGCACAGGGAGATGTCCAACCTAATCTGCGGCCCTAGCAAATTTAAGGGTTAGCTTTGGTTTTTGATGTGCTTCCCAGGAGTTGTGAGCTGAGATTTCTATATGGTTGGACCCCAGCTTTAGATGAAAACCTGGAGCATGAGCAAGCGGAGGCCTGAACGCCCTGGGTATGTTTTGTATGTGTTGACTAGATCAAATGCACTTTCCTCAGAGGTTGTGATTCCCTTTATAACTTGAAAAAGAACAGGGCTTGCAATTAAATGAAGAGTCGTCAAGTGAAAAATACTTCATCAGCACAGCACATCTGGGCGACAAATGTGGGAAACAAGCAAGGGGAGTCACAAGGACTGCTGACACGGGCCATTCATTTTACTTCCCTCAGAAAGGACATTCAGCTTTGCTGAAACAGAGTTCAAAGAATGAAACTGTCAGACTTCTCACACATACACACATGCACATGCCCACAAGGGTCGTCTCCGGTTTTATATATATATCTGCTCCGAATTCATGTTACCTTAAACAGAAGCTTGAAGTTGAATGGTTTAGTCTGATTAAACTTCCATCTAGAGGGCATCTGAGGGCTCATGTCTGGACAATGTAATTCTTTTTTTCTTTTTTAATTTGCTAGAGGGTGCATGCACTTACCAGAGAGGGAGAGAGAGAGAGCAAAAGTCATAAAGCACTCCCTATGGGGATGGTCACATTGCAATCCCTTTTCTGTTTCTCCTTTTGGGATTTTGGGCACACCTGTAGGCAATGTAATTCTAAGATTGAATATTTATTATCAGGAACAAGAAGCATGTCTGTGGAAATGGTTCAACTAGAAGTAGAGAATTAGATTGAATGAGAAGACTATTCTATTTAAGTCTGTGGAAGTCTGTAATTCTTTGTTGCACAAAAGAACTTCCTTAAACTTGGCTTTGATTATTCTTCCACATGATGAAGAATAATGGCCCATCCTACCTCCCTGTCTCTGCTCACCTCTACCTAGAATCTCATTTCTTTCCCCCGCCTTCCTCCAGAATGTTCTCTATAATGGAATTTTCTGCAATTACAGAAATGCCCTATTTCTCTATTATCTAATAAGGAAGTCCGCCACACATGCCTATTGAGTACTTGAAATGTGTTAATAAACTAGAGGAACTGTACTTTCTATTTTATTTAACTTTCATTAATTTAGGTTAAAATCTAAATAGTGTCATGTTGCCCGTGGTTACCATCTTGGACCACACAGTCTAGATCCTTACTATTTAAAGTGTAGTCCTGGGACCAGCAGGTGGTGGAATGGTTTTGTCTCTGAACTCCCGCATAGTCAACCGCAGTATGAGTCCTGGACCTGGTGGCTTAAAAAACTCATGCCGGGGGTGTGTGCATATGTACCCAAAATCCCAAGAAGAGAATGAAGGAGAAGAGATTGCAGTGTGGCCATCCCCACTGGGGGTTATTTCTCACTTTGTGTCTCTCTGGCGAGTGCAAGTGCCCTATAGCAAAAATCTTTCTAAATATATTATATATATATATGTGTGTGTGTGTGTGTGTGTGTGTGTGTGTGTGTGTGTGTGTCCCCTATACCAGTAACATCGTTTAAAGACTTTTAGTTCTCCAGCAGCTTAGCCTCCAACCCAGACATACTGGATCTGAATGGGCAGTTTAAATGTAACAAGATTCCCAGATAGTTTGCATGTTCTGTAAATTTCAAGGGGCATGGCTCTAGACCCCTACTTATCTTTCAAAATGCAAGCTGAGTCATTCCTGTAGCTTTCATCAAGTTTTTTTTTTTACCAGCAATCACATTGCTGAGAGCCTATGACACTTGGAGAGGCCCGTGAAAATGTTTTAATTTCTTTTAAAATCAAAAGAAAAATGTGGATGTCTAGGTCAAAGAAAATGTTTTAATATATTCATCTTTATACAAACACAACCATGTTATTATATTGTATAATATAGAATATTTCATACGTAAATGGAGAAAGAAGCCCATGAAGGCAAAATGACTGAGGACATGTGATAGCCCCAATGTGACCTCGTTGGTGGCATCTTGTATCCCTAGTCCAATTCAGTGTTAACTTCTGCCCTTTCGGGCACTAATGATAAATTTTCATCATGCTACGCCACAATCATGTGCTCTTTTGCTCTTTAAAGGCAAGAATAGCACCTTGCCCGTACCTACAGCACTGAGCCTGTGACTCACACACCATAGAACTCAATAAATGTATGAAGGAAGGAAAGCAAGGAGACAAGAATAAATTCTGATAGATTTAGTAATTTACTAGAGAAGTAAATTTTTTTAGTCATGTCTTTTAAGCTGATTTCAATAGGATGATAAATAAAAATCTAAGCCTCAGAGTCATTATAAACCAGCCTTTCATTAGGGGGTATGTAGAAGAAAATCTTTCTCCTCTCAAGAAACCATGAATAATGTGCTGTGGTGAAAAGAAAGAGCATTGCTCTTAGGGTTAAGATACCTGCGTTCTCTTCTTTGTTGTATCATTGACTAATTGCTTCTCCACTTAGGCAACCTGTTTTACTTTTAATGTCTCAATTTCCCTTCTGTGATTGGAGATAATTAAGAGCTACTGAGTTGTCATTGAGTCTTCTAATAACTTTTAGTACATTAATTCACTTAACTTTTATAAAAAAAAAAACTCTTTTATTATACCATTTTACAGATGGGGAAACCAAAGAAACACAGAGCTTAACTATCTTCCCCCAAATCACATAGTTCTCAAACACATATTGTTTGACCCGAGTTAAACCATTACTGTATATTGTCTGAGATAAATAACTTCATCTAATATATGCGATGGGCTGGGTAGTGTCCTCCCCAAATTTCTGTATTGAAGTTCTAAGCCCATGTACCTCACAATGTGACATTATTTGGAAATAGAAACTTGTTTTTCCTTACTTTTTTTTCCATACCAGCAATCACATTGCTGAGAGCCTATGACACTTGGAGAGGCCCGTGAAAATGTTTTAATTTCTTTTAAAATCAAAAGAAAAATGTGGATGTCTAGGTCAAAGAAAATGTTTTAATATATTCATCTTTATACAAACACAACCATGTTATTATATTGTATAATATAGAATATTTCATACGTAAATGGAGAAAGAAGCCCATGAAGGCAAAATGACTGAGGACATGTGATAGCCCCAATGTGACCTCGTTGGTGGCATCTTGTATCCCTAGTCCAATTCAGTGTTAACTTCTGCCCTTTCGGGCACTAATGATAAATTTTCATCATGCTACGCCACAATCATGTGCTCTTTTGCTCTTTAAAGGCAAGAATAGCACCTTGCCCGTACCTACAGCACTGAGCCTGTGACTCACACACCATAGAACTCAATAAATGTATGAAGGAAGGAAAGCAAGGAGACAAGAATAAATTCTGATAGATTTAGTAATTTACTAGAGAAGTAAATTTTTTTAGTCATGTCTTTTAAGCTGATTTCAATAGGATGATAAATAAAAATCTAAGCCTCAGAGTCATTATAAACCAGCCTTTCATTAGGGGGTATGTAGAAGAAAATCTTTCTCCTCTCAAGAAACCATGAATAATGTGCTGTGGTGAAAAGAAAGAGCATTGCTCTTAGGGTTAAGATACCTGCGTTCTCTTCTTTGTTGTATCATTGACTAATTGCTTCTCCACTTAGGCAACCTGTTTTACTTTTAATGTCTCAATTTCCCTTCTGTGATTGGAGATAATTAAGAGCTACTGAGTTGTCATTGAGTCTTCTAATAACTTTTAGTACATTAATTCACTTAACTTTTATAAAAAAAAAAACTCTTTTATTATACCATTTTACAGATGGGGAAACCAAAGAAACACAGAGCTTAACTATCTTCCCCCAAATCACATAGTTCTCAAACACATATTGTTTGACCCGAGTTAAACCATTACTGTATATTGTCTGAGATAAATAACTTCATCTAATATATGCGATGGGCTGGGTAGTGTCCTCCCCAAATTTCTGTATTGAAGTTCTAAGCCCATGTACCTCACAATGTGACATTATTTGGAAATAGAAACTTGTTTTTCCTTACTTTTTTTTCCATTTTTAAAATTTTATTTATTTATTTATTATTTATTTGCAAGAGAGTATATGTGTTTACTGGAGAGAAGCAGAGAAAGAATATGAAAAAGCAGTCCTCCCCATCCCCCATGGAGCATGGTAATGCCACCAACCCTTGTCCTTAATTTCTCCCTTCCTTCAGGATTTTGGCGCACCTGCAGATGAATCCAGTGTGTTCCTTAAGGCACCAGGTCTGGCCCAAGTGCCAGATCCACATGGTCAGTCATATGGAATCCAGCTTTATTAACTGCAATGCCATGGACTGGCTTAAAAATAGAAGCTTTTCAGAGGTACTTAAGTGAAAATGTGGTCATTTAGTTTGGGCCTTATTTCAATATGACTGGAGAATTTATAAGAAAAGAAAGTTAAGACTGGCTCCACAGTCTGGAGGTTGGGTGCGCTGGATTCTATGTGCCTTCCATAAGATTCAAATCCTGATCCCAACAGTTTAAAAAACATGCCAGGTGTATGTGTGTTTGTGTGTGTGGCTCAGTCATTCATGTAGTCCACAGATATTTATTCAAATTACTCTAGGGTGTGAGCACACACACACACACACACACACACACACATACATGCATGCGTGCACATAATGTGTATCCCAAATGTCAAGAGGCTGGAGAAATAGAGACAAGATTGTAGCATAACCAAGCCCAATTGGGGGACATTTTCTCCCTCTCCCTCATTCTCTCTCTCTCTCTCTCTCTCTCTCTCTCCATTCTGGCAAGTACAAGCACTCTCTGGCAAATTATTAAAAAAAAAAAAAAAGACAATGAGGGAACAGAGACATAGATATACAGAGAGAGAAGACTGTAAAAACACAGGAGGAAGACAACATGTCTATACACCAACAATGAGCAGACTGAGGTGAAAATGAAGAAGGAAATCCCATTTACAATAACCAGAAAAAGTATAAGATACCTAGAAATAGACCTAACCAAAGAAATCAAAGACCTCCACAAGGAAAACTATAAAAATCTAAAAAAAGAAATTTAAAATGACACAAAAAAGTGGAAAGACATTCTATGTTCCTGAATTAGAAAAATCAAAATGTCAATTATTTTTTATTATTATTATTATTATTTTTACTTAACTTTATTTACTTTTTAAAATTTTTCCATGTTGGGGCCAGCAGTTGGTATAATGGCTATCGCTGGACTCCCATGTAGTCAACCGCAGTTTGAGTTCCGGAATTGGTGGCTTAAACTCACGCCAGGTGTGTGTGTGCGTGCATGCCCAAAATCCTGAGAGGAGACTGGAGGAGAAGGGATTGCAGCATGGCCATCCCCCCCCCGCCCCCCAAGGATATGATTTCTCACTTTCTATCTCTCTGTCTTTCTGGCAAGCACACATGCCCCATAGCAAAAACCTCTCCAAAAAATATTTTTTCCCATGTTACATTTTTTCCTTATAAAAAAAAGCTCAAGATGTCAATTACACCCAAGCTAATCTATATATTTAAAGCAATCTCAATCAAATTACCAGCCATCTATCAGTCTCAGAAGAAACTAACTTTGTAGACAATAGGATCTCAGCTCTTCAAGTTCTGAAATTGTGACAAAATAAATTTCTGTTGTTTAAGTCAAGTTTGCAGTCTGTGGTAATTTTTCTATGGCAACTTTAGCAAGCTAGTACACATAGTACGAGACTTTTGAAATATTCATGAGGAAATGGTACTATTAATATGTGCAAATATAGCTTCTCAATTGTCCATTCACTCATTCATCCAGTAAACATAATCTAATATGTGAAAACAGTATATGGTTACAATGGGAGATTTTAAAAAATCAGTTAGATATATTTTGATCAACTCGACCAGGGAGAAATGTTCATATATTGAAATGATCACCTTGTAAGCTAAATAATGTGATTGAATGTATTAAAAAAAGTAAATAAAAATAAATAAATTTAAAAAATCAGTTAGATAAATCTACTTGATTATATCATTAATTAGCATTTTATTAATTGATTGATTTTCAGCAACCCCCATCAGAATGTAAGCTCTATTAAGATGGAGTAAATTGAATAAGTATCTGTAGAATACTTGAATGATGAGTCAGACTATCAAACAAGGATCATTGTTTGAGCTGTAGGTTGGTGTTGCAATTAAAGAAGCACAGTCGAATTAGGCAGTTGTCATTATTGACATTTTGTTATGTCTTCTTTGTTCTTTTTATTAAAGCAAATCTTTCTGGCACTTTCTATGTCAAAATTGAGGATACTCTCTGCTCCCACATGGCTGATGACATTCTCTCCTGGCTTCCGCTTCCTTGCAGCTTCTTTAACATTCATGGCTAAGGTTTTCCCTTACTCCTCTAGCCTCACAGCTCTTCCTTGATGCAGTGTTACAAAACTGTTAAGGGACCAGTAGTTAGTGTAATGGCTATGTTGCTGGACTCCCATGTAGTCAACTGTGGTTCAGGTCCTGGACCCGGTGGCTTAAACTCATGCCTAGCACGTGTGCATGCATGCCCATGATCCCGAGAGGAGAATGGAGGAGAAGGGATTGAGGTGTGGCCATCCCCGCTGGGGGGTGATTTCTTGCCTTCTGTCTCTCCGTCTCTCTATGTCTTTCTGGTGAGCACACGCGCCCTATAGCAAAAACCTCTTTTTAAAAAAAATTGTTAAGATATTTTATGGGTGGTGAAGGAAAAAAGCATGAAACAAACAAACAGAAAAACAATGCTGGAGGGTGAGAAGGGAGAAAATTGAGCTGTCTTTACTTTGGTGGTAAAAGTGGGTGAAGGTGGGTACTTTATGACTTCTTTCATGTTTAAACTTTTTATTTTATGAAAGAAGAATGCTGTCTTCAAGGAACCTGTTATCCAATAAGAAGCAAAGGACAGGGTCAACAGGTGGCATGGTGTTTAAGGCATTAGACTTCCATGTGGTCAACTGTGGATTGAGTCCCAGACCCGGCAGCTTGAAAATCATGCTGGATATGTGTGCATGCCCAAAATCTTGAGAGGAGAATGCAGGAGAAAGGATGGCAGCATGGCTGTCCCCACTGGAGTGGGGGCGGTGGGGTGTGGGAGGTGATTTGTCATTTTCCCTTTCTCTGTATTTGTCTCTTTTCAACTAGTGCACACACGCTGCGGCAACAACCTAAAAAAAGAAAAGAAAAAAAAAAAAGAAAGAAGCAAGGACATGTGAATAAAAGATAACAATACTAGAGAAGATGTGGTCACTTCCTATTCGTATGCTGTTTCTGTGTTTTAGTTGTCTATTGCCATGTAACAAATTATCTCCAAATTTAACAGCTTCAATGAACACATATTTTACCTCACAATTTTTGTAGATCAAGGATCTAGATGCAGATTGGTCACATGGTTAATGGCAAGATTGAGTTCCTCACAGGTTATTGGAATGAGTTCTTTGACTCATGGTATACATGGAGCATCTCACAACTTGGGAAATATCTCCCATCAGAGCATGCAAGCCATAGAGAGAGTGAGTGGGACCAAGGGAAAGATCTCTGTTTCATTAATCTAATCTCAGGAGTGACAATCCCTCACTCTTGCTTTATTCAACTGTGAGAAGCAAGTCACAAAATACATCTGAGGGAGGAGATTACATAAAGGCAGGAATAGCAGAGGTTAGGATCATGGTAAGCACCTTAGAGACTACCTATCACATTCCAATTGCCAAGTGATAAATACTTCTTGAATGAATAAATAAAATGCAAGAGACACATTAGCAGGATAAAATATTTGGAGACATAAACAGATATAGAAACAATCTCTCTTAAAGGAATGATGTTTTAGCTGGAATTCAGTGAATTAAGATTAGCTTTTGTTAGGTGAACAAAATGTGTTTGTAGATAAATAGCACCAATAAGAGCCTGGAGAAAAAAAAATAGGGGCTATGAGAAATACTGTATCTACTATCATTAAAGGTGCCATTTCTGTACATTATAAACTATTTTTTAAAGTAATGAATTTTTATTCCTGCTAGGTGGTGGCCTTGCTCGAGATTTCTGCACTGAACTTTTAATTAATGAAGGGCATATTTTTCTGAAGATCAAAACTACGCTTAAGACATCTCTCCTAATCCAAAGATTTAGGAAAGTAGATGTCACTGTGTTCATTTGGTTGATTTCCCCCAATTTTGAAAAACATCCACATTCATCCTTCTTCTCCTGCCAGCTTCTTTGGTCAATGTACCTACTGTATAGTGGTTTCATTGCACAACCATCAAACTTTGAAGATATGTCTTTTATTTTTTTAATTTATTTTATTTGCCAGTGACTGCATGTGCTCACTGAAGAGAGGAGAAAGAGAGAGAGAGAGAGTGACAAAACATCCCCATCCCCCAAGGAGAATGAACATGCTGCAATCCTTCTCTTCTCTTCCATTTCTCTCTCCTTTTGAGATTTTTAAGCACACATATACATGCCTCTGGTATATTCTTTTTTTTTTTTTTGATTATATCAAACTAAAAAGCTTCATTCTTTTTTAAAAAATTATTTATTATCATCATAATCTTGTTTATATTACATCAAATCACATATGACTTCACAGTGTATTATATTTTTTTCCAGAGGGAATGCCATGCATGTCAGTCAATACAGAGACATTAAAATCCCCACTACATCATTCAATACCTTTTCACTGTTTTTTCCTGATCTTCTTATTATTATTCCAAATATATTTTAAACAGTCAATCACTATTTCTTATTTTGCTTATAAAAAGATTTTACCCATCATGAAATACTTCTCAGACCAATCCAGTTGAGAATACTATACACATTGTCATCAACAGGTAATAAAACATATCTGTGTCCCACTAATGTCATGCCTCTCTATTTGTTCTCTTGCTATATTTCTCTATACTATTCTCTTCTCCTGCCCCATTCCACACTGTCTTATTCTTGTTAAGTATTTTCACTGCTTTTATGTGCTCCAGTATTTCACTTTCTACCATAGAGTGTGGATAGTTGGTATATATTGAGTGGATACATACAATATCTTTCATAGCCTGGCTTACTTCACTCAGCAATAGATCCTCCATATCTGACCACTTTCTACGAAATGCCAGGGTCTTGTTATTGTTTATGGCTGAGTAGTATTCCATAGAGTATATATGCCACACTTTTTCAATCCATTAATCAATTTGTGGACATTTAGGTTGGTTCCATGTCCTAGCAATTGTGAATAATGCTGCAATAAACATTGATGTGCAAGCACTTTTCAGCTGAGCGTTCTCCTGTCCTTTGGGTAGCTACCAGAAGTGGGATTGCTGGATGAAATGGCAGTTCTATTTGTAGATCTTTGAGAAACCTCCATATTGTTCTCCACAGTGGCCAAACCAGTTTACATTCCCACCACCAATACTGTAGGAGAGTTCTCTTTTCACCACATCCCCGCCAACACTTAATCACTTTTTATATTCTTAATCTTTGCCATTCTGACAGGGGTTATGTGGTATCTCATTGTGGTTTTTATCTGCATCTCCCTTATGATGAGGGATGTTGAGCATTTCCTCATATGCTTTTTGGCTGTTCATATGTCTTCCTTAGAAAGATTTTTCTTCAGCTCATTTTCCCATCTTTTAATTGGGTTAACCTTTTTGTTTGTTTGTTTTTTTCACATAAGGCACTTGATTTCCCTGTGTTTTCTGGTTATCAGTCTCTTGTCTGCGGAATATTTAACAAAAATATTTTCCTATTCTGAGGGTTGTTGATTCACACTTGTCCTTCGCTGTGCAGAAACTTCTTAGTCTAATATAGTCCCACTTGTCTATTTTAGAGATTATTGCCTGTGCTTTGGGAATATTATTTAAGAAGTCTTTGCCTATGCCAATGTCTCCCAGAGTTTACCAAGCATTTTCCACCAGTAATTTCATTGTTTGAGGTCTTAGGTTCAGATCTTCGATCCATTTTTGAGTTGATTTTTGTTAATGGTGAGAGATGGGGGTTCAGTTTCATCTTTCTACAGGTGGATACCAAGTTTTTCCAGCATCATTTACTAAAGAGGTTTTCCTTTTCCCAATGGATTGACTGATATCCTTTGTCAAAAATTAGTTGGCTTTAAGTTTTGGGGGTTATTTCTGGGGTCTCTATTCTATTCCGTTGGCCCACATGTCTGTTTTTATGCCAATACCATGCTGTTTTGATGACCACAGCTTTATAGTATATCTTGGGATCGGGGAGTGATATGTCTCCTACTCCATTCTTCTTGGGCAGGATTGCTTTTGCAATACGAGGTCTTTTATGATTCCAGACAAATTCTATGATTATCTTTTCTAGATTTGTGAAGAATATTTCTGGTATTTTGATTGGAATTGCATTAAACATGTAGATTAACTTCGGTAGAATAGCCTTTTTGATTATATTAATTCTTCCAATCCAGGAACCTGGGATGTCCTTCCACTTTTTTTTTGTCACTTTCAATATCTTTTTTAAGGTTTTCTTAATAAAGGTCTTTGACTTCTTAGTTAGGTTTATCCCTAGGTATCTTATGCATCTTGTGGTTACAGTGAAAGGGATTCCTTTCTTCAGCTCTGCTTTGTTCAACTTGTTAATATATAGAAATGCTATAGATTTTTGGATGTTGATTTTGTATCCTGCCACTTTACTGTATATTATTACTTCAAGAAGTTTTTTTCATGGAGACCTTTGGGTCTTCTAAGTTTACCATCATGTCATCTGTGAATAAAGATATTTTCAACTCTTCTTTGCCTATTCGAATGCCTTTTATATTGTTCTCTTCTCTGATTGCATTAGCTAAAACTTCCAATACTATACTAAAGAGCAGTGGAGAAAGTGGGCAGCCTTGCCTAGTACCTGTTTTTAGCGTAAAAGCTTTTAGCTTTTCCCCATTCAGTATAATGTTAGCAGTAGGTTTTTTATAGATGGTTTTTATTGTGCTGAGAAATGACCCTTCTATGCCAATATTACTGAGGCTTTTAATCAAAATTATGTTGTATTTTATCAAATGCTTTCTCCGTATCAATTGAAATGATCATATGGTTTTTTATCTTTCTTTCTGTTAATATGGTGTATTATTCTTATGGTCTTTCATATGCTGAACCACCCTGGGGTAAAGCCTACCTGGTTGTGATGAATAATCTTTGTTATATATATATTTTTTTTGAAAGGTTTTTGCTATAGGGTGCGTGCACTCACCAGAAAGACAGAGAGAGACAGAGAGTCAGAAAGCGAGAAATCACCCCCCCCAGCAGGGATGGCCATGCTGCAATCCCTTCTCCTCCATTCTCCTCCTGGGATCATGGGCATGCACGCACACATGCCCGGCATGAGTTTAAGCCACCGGGTCCAGGACTCGAACTGCGGTCAATTACATAGGAGTCCAGCAACATAGCCATTACGCTAACTACTGATCCCTGTTATATGTTGTTGGATACGATTTGCGAGCATCTTGTTGAGAATTTTTGCATCTATATTCATCAATGATATTGGTCTGTAGTTTTCCTTTTTTGTCATGTTCTTATCTGTTTTGGGAATGAGGATGATAGAAGCTTCATAAAATGAATTTGGAAGGATTCCTTCCTTTTGAATCTTTAGAAATAATTTTAGTAGGATAAGGGTTAACTTTTCCTTAAAAGTTTTGTAGAATTCAGAAGTGAAGCCATCTGGACCTGGGCTTTTCTTTGTTGGGAGATTATTTATTACTGATCCAATCTCCTGGCTTGTTATGGGTCTATTCAGGTTCTCTATGTCCTCCTGATTCAATCTTGGTAGATTATATGCATCCAGAAAATTTTCCATCTCCTCCAAGTTATCTTGTTTGTTGACATATAGTAGCTCATAGTATCCTCTAATGATATTTTGTATTTCTACTATGTCTGTTGTAATATTGCCTATTTCATCACTTACTTGATTTATCTGGTTTCTTTCTTCTTGGTCAGTCTAGCCAATGGTGTGTCGGTCTTTTCAAAGAGCCAGCTTTGCTTTAATATATTTTCTGTATCATTCATTTATTTTCTATTTCATTTATTTCTGCTTGAATCTTTTTTAAATTTTTTTTTGAAGAGGTTTTTGCTATAGGGCGCATGTGCTCGCCAGACAGAGAGAGAGACAGAGAGATAGAAAGGGAGAAATCACCCCCCGGGGGGGATGGCCACACCGCAATCCCTTCTCCTCCATTCTCCTCTCGGGATCTTGGGCACGCATGCACACGCGCCTGGTGTGAGTTTAAGCCACCAGGTCCGGGACTCGAACCACGGTTGACTATGTGGGAGTCCAGTGACATAGCCATTACCCTAACTGCTGGTCCCTCTGCTTGAATCTTTATTATTTCCTTTCACCTGGCATTTTTTGGGTTTGTTTATTGTTGTTTTTCCAATTCCCTGAGGCATGATGTTGGGTTATCTATTTACCATCTTTCCATCCTTTTCTTATGCATAGTAATTGCTATAAATTTCCCTCTTATAACTGCTTTTGCCATGTCTCCTAGATTATGGACACTTGTGTACTCATTATCATTTGTTTCCATAAATTTTTTGATTTCAGACTTAATCTCTTCAGTAGTGAAGAAGTCATTCAGAAGTAGGTTGTTCAGTTTCCCCGTGTTTGTGTATTTTCGAGGGTGTTTCTTGAAATTAATCTTGAGTTTAATTCTATCATGGTCAGAGGAGATGCTGGATATAGTTTCTATGCCTTTGAATCTGTAAAGGCTTGATTTGTGTCCTAACATATGATCCATCTTTGAAAAAGTTCTATGCCCCTGGCATATTCTTCAAGCCATTATGTCTGGGACTCGAAGTGCTCAGTTGGCTGTGTGGAATCCTTGACCATTACACCACAAATTGGCCATCAGATTTGACTTGAATTAGCACAAATCAGATTGCTTTAGAAGTTAAAAAGAAAAATTGGAAGTTATTTATGGTGACCCACATTTTTGAACTATTCAATAAATAATCAAGTCAGGGGGTCAGACCATAGAGCAATGGTGAAACGTGATGCTCTGAGGTAGTTCCACATGGGAAGATTCCTGGTTTAGTCCATGCACATGCACTCTCTGAGTATGCAGAGACACACACTTGCCCCAGATCCAGGGTTGGCTGAAACTGGGGTGCATCATGGTTTCAGAGCCCTGTTAAGGGTGCAATTGCTTTCTTCTCTTTCTTCTTTATGGAAGAAATAAATAAACTTTACAAAAATATCAAATTAGGTAGCAGGGGCAGATGTCAGAAGCAAGTTCTTCCTAGGAGGTTGCCTGAGCCTGATAGAAAACACTAAGACTTAGGCTTTTACTAGAAAGGCCAGTAGTGGACTTTGACAAAAAGGAAAAGCGCCTCTTAAGGATGGTTTTCACTTTTCTTTGCATGCTCTCTGCTTTCAATTATAGTATGGGTAGAATACGAAAACAGCATGTTTATCTATCTGAAAATAAATGTATGAGGAGACTTGAAAAATTTAGTGAAAAGCTAAATTAAAGTACCAATTTATCTTTGGTTAAAGAACTATCTGAAGTTTACGCATAGTTTTTAATAGACACTATCCATAAACTGTTTGAAAACTCCCCTCATATTCTTAT
>NW_006159617.1:5802453-5810603 GCF_000334495.1 Tupaia belangeri chinensis | reverse complement strand
GGAAATCTAAATATATTCACTCGGTATAAAAGAAAATAACCAACAAAGATTCCATAAGGAAATATATTCAGCACTCTATGTTTCAGATAAGTCCCTGAATTAAATATAGAGTAAATGATTCAAAGTCTATAACTATATTTTAAGCACCCTGTATTTGGGTGATAGAGGGAAAGAATAATTGAGAACAACAATTAAGAATTGTTTTATCTCTTCTATTTGTCACATTTTTTAAAAGAATCATTCATTTTTATCTAAAATTGAAGGGAAATTTCAAAGTTATACTTTGAGTCATCTATTAATACAATATGAAAAAGTCTGAAATTTTAACTTTAAAAAATGTTTTGACATTTGTATTCATTTTACTGTTCAATCTATTACTTCAATGCCATCAGAAAGTGGGAGAAATCTAAGAATTTAAAATAACTGAAAAAGGAAGGCACACACATGATCTGTCTCCAGGAGTTGTAAAAATACTCCTCCTAAAGGTACAATGTTAAGACTGTGTGTTGATGGCTCCAGGAGTAGGGGTGGGTAGGCGAGGGGTAAAGATGATGGGGGAGTTGGAAGTGGGGCTCTTAGGTGGGGAGTACAAAAATGAAACGAAGACAGGATTTTTAAAATGTTCATCTGTAGTTTTACCTTATTGGGGACTGTAGCTTGCCTCCAGTCTTTCTTTCTCAATACTCTCCTGCTACAATCTGGATTCCTCTTCAGAAGGAAAAACTATTCCTTCCAATCAGTTGGGAGTGTCAGAATTTTTCTTATTTGAGCAGTACCTCGGTTGCAAAAAAATCTCTGCTTCTTCTGAGGTCATGGCTCATCAAGAGACAGCCTGCAACCAAACACTAATCAACATAGAGTGTAATCTCTTGCCTCAACTCCGAATCTTAAGTTATTCCACCTTCTGAGGTGGACTGATGCATTAGCTGAGACTGTGTTCAGTCATGATTTCTCTCCTTTCCTTCCTCAGGCAGAAATCTGACAAGAACTTCCTAAATCTCCAGCATGCTAAGGGCCCTCTTAGGGTTAGGGTTGTTTCCTGAAGAATCTAATTCGGAATGCTACCAAAATGACGAAAGGGATCACTAAGTAATTTTAATGAATATTCTGCAAATTATGGACCTGGTCTTATCACAAATGAAGAGTTAAAAAAATCAAAACTTAGTCTTTTAGAAAAAGCTCTTCTTGGTGGCTTGAAAAAGATGCCAGAAGCAAGTGCATAATGCTCAAAATTCTCATGAGATAAAGGAAAAAGGATTGTGGCATGACCACATCCTACAGGGACGTTCTCTTTCTCTTTCTCTTTGGTGAGTACAAGTACCCTCTGGCAATAAAAGAGAAAGAGAGGAAACTCTTGTACTCTAAATGCTTTATAACCTAGTAAGGAAAAAATATGAATAATTAGAAAACATGAAAGTTAACTAAAACAAGCTAGAAAAGTAGAAGTCCTAATTTTGCATAGGGCCATATCACTGTCATAGTTTGGATAATGGTTTGTTCCCCAAAGGTTCATGTTGTGAAATTTGGTCCCTGGTCTAATTGTGTTTGGAGGTGGTGAGGCCTTTAACAGTTGAGGCCAATTATTAGTGATTGATTATGGAGGCATCACTCTCATAAGTGGCTTGATAATATCGTGAGAACCAGTGAGTTCTAGTAACGCTGGAAGGGGTTACTTCTATAAAAGCTAGTTGTTAAAAAAGGAAAATAGCTGCCCCGAGGACTCTCTCTCTCTCTCTCTCTCTCTCTCTCTCTTTCCCCCATCCTCTTTTCCTCTGTTGGCCATGGTTTGATGTAACTGGCCTGATGCTAGCCTCACACCTTGGGATGTTCTAGCCAGAGGAAGTGAGTCAAATAAGCCTCTACTCTTTGCAGTCCACTGTATTCAGTATTTCTTTTAGCAACACAATAGTGCACTAAGTCACTTATAATACATTTTGGTCCTCACTTCTTTAAATAATTTAATGAGAGAGACAAAGTGAATAAAGATGTAAAAAGATAACTAAGATATAAATTAGTAACAGAATCAGTTGCTATAATAACTTTTACACAGAATCACAAAGTTTATAATGAACTTTCATAGGCATTATCTCATTTTTTCATTCAACCATTGGTAGAAGTGAAGCTCAGGTTTATTAGTGAAAATGTGAACTCAGAAAGTTTAAGTGATCAGAACACAGTTAAGAAACAAGGGAGCTTAGTAAATTCAGCATGCAGAGAAAATGAGATCACTCACATTCCCAAGAGTTTCTGCCATTTGTCCATCTTATGATGGCATTGAGTGAGGTGTCCAGGAATGTCATGTACTCCTGCTGCTAAAATCAGCCTTTTTCCCATCTCTACTTTAATGATAGTTTATAAGAAGCATAAAAGCTCCTTGGCAGTCTTGTCTATCTTTAAGGTCTAATCATCTTTTTACTACTTTTGTCAAGATTTCTGTGTAGGTTTCATTTTGTTTTGTTTTCATTTTTACCTATTTATCCCTTCATTAACACTATCATGTCTTTTACTCGTAGTTGTGAGACAGTTAAGACAGCCCTATCTTCCATGACTTTCTGCAATGGTGGTAATTTTACATATCTCTGCTGATTGGTGCCATACAGCTACTACTGCATAGTTAGTGGCTATGGAATTAAACATATAGAATTATCCAAGCTTTCTTCAACGGCAGAACCCACTGTCTGTTAAGTCTTTTGATTTCCTTTTACTGTTCTGATTTCTCTTCTATGAAGATGCTGCAATTTTCTCCTTTCTCTCTTTTTTCCTCTTTCTGGTTTAGACCTAGAGTGATGGACATCAGTTCGCACTGTGCACTTTTGAAGTCAGGGGTTAGTCCAATGATGGCTGTACCATCACTGTAATACATACTGCCAGGCATATGTTTCTAAGATAGAGACTATGACCAAAGAGAAAACTTGGTCACTAGATGGTACTTTCTTTTAAAATATTATAGAAATACTATGAAATTCACCTTGATTTATTTCTTACAGTGTGAACAACAACAAAAAGCCTTCCTTTGTTTTTATATATGACTGGTTAGTTCACCATCACTCCAAGTAAATGATTTCACATCTCTGAATCATACGTTGCCCTCTTTACTCAGTAAGGCCCCTTCTGATGTGTCCCTATCGAAACACAAAATGTTCCTTTTGCTTGGTTTTCCTCCATCAGAATTAATGACTCACTTCTGTGTGTCTTCATAACTCTCAATCGCCTCGCTCATTACAGCCCAAAATGGATTATAAGGCTGTGTGTGTCTCTGTCTCCTCTACTAAATTTTGAGTTCTTAAAGGACAGGATCATGCTGCACACATTTCCATATTCCTCACTGCTAAATGGGGTGCCTGGAAAATAGTAGGATCTCCATTATTGGAATTGATACATCTATGTGGACTCTGAAAGTAAAAAAAAAAAAAAAAAAAATTCAGTTTATTATAGGCACACACACTTGCCAGAGAGAGAAAGAGAAGAAAAGTGAGAAATTATCCACCCTAGAAGGTATAATCACATTCCAATCCCTTATCATCCATTCTCCTCTCAGGATTTTTGACATGTACATACATGTGCCCAGCATATTTTTCAAGCCACCAGATCTGTGACTCAAACCATGCAGCTGGTTACATGTGAGTCCTACCTCCTTAACCACCATGCCACTGGCTAACCAGTATCTTTTTTTTCCTAGTCTATTTCCCTCTCCTGAAACCCACTCATAGAAAATGATGTCCTGAGGTAAGAATTCCTTTCACACAGTGCCCTAATTGCCCTCCTATGCCAGTATAGAGTCTACTGAAATAAACATGGGGGGTAGGCAGGAGGCATGGTGGTTAAGGGCACTGGACTTCCATATGGCCAACCACGGTTCAAGTTCCATACCTGGCAGCTTGCTTTCTCACTTTCCCTTTCTCTCTCACTCTGTTCCTCTCTGGTCAAATTAAAATAAATAAATAAATAAATAAATAAAGAAAGAAAGTTTAATAAAATAATTCTTTCAAAAAAAAAAGAGAAAGAAATATGGATTAGGATCAGGTGTTGACACAGCTGGATCCACATGGAGGGGGTTCTGGGACCTTCCTATATGCACTGGGTGCACGCATATGATCCAGGCTGACTGAGACTGAGGATAAATTGCAGAGGATTCTTTTAGGGGTGCCTGTCTCACTATCTCTGGCTCTTTCTCTCATGAAAAAAAAGTTACAAACTTAATACAAACAGGTTCCTAAAACATTTGGTATCAATGTATTTCTCTGTGTGTATTTATTAGTCATAGTTTATCCAATTCTGACATATTTGCTACATATTCCTTTTTATTTCTGATAAATAACACAACAGCTAAAGCGATATTATCTATTAGACATCTCCAGTAGTCAGAAAGTATTATTGCATGGCTTCACATCATCTTTATAATCTTTGTGTCCCTCATCTTGCCTCTGCCTCTTCTATTTTTCATCACTGCCCTTAATTATGCTAATAAATCCCATGATGGGACTGCCACAATTGTAAATTCTCTGTAATTATTAGCTCTTGCATATGCCAGATGCATCTAAATTCACAAAAGCTCAATATGCATTTGACAAGTTATTAAATACTAAACTAAAATGTGCTCAACACCTACGCACATGAACTGCTACAGTAAATAAAAATGTCTGATGATGAAAGGTATTTATCCTATCTGATAATTTCAATTAAACCATTTCAGATGTTGAATTTAAAACATTCATTTTCCCAATTCTACTGCCTTTCATTGGTAGTTTAAATATGACTCTTGGATTCCTTTGGATCAGGATATAATGCTATATTGAACATTTTTCTACTGTAAATTTGATTTTCAGTCACATTCAAGGCTTATCTCCTTGTTATTATCTCCAAGTTGTCAACAGAGCATCCCTATAACTGCTCCTTCAGAGGCTGGATAAACGTGGTGATCTGCAAGAATGATATTTAAAATATTATAGCAACTAGTGGGACACCAACCAATTAGAATGGATACCCACAGGACTGTTGGGGCTGGGTCCTGGAAGTAGACTTTAACCCTTTAGTTACAGAACACTTCTTGAAAGTATCTAAGATGAGGTCCCAAGGCAGCCAAGGCTATGGTTGGGAGTGAGGGTGGCGTGGCCCTCAGAGTCAGGACAGTAACTATTTACCACCTGGTATGGAGTAGTTCGAACTCAGTGTTTATGTGCTAAATATCAGCCTTAGTAATACTATGTTCTGTTTTTCAGAACTATTCATGTAGCTGCAATAAACCTCAAGATAGTCTGTGTCACTTATGTCCAAGAGTAACTCCTGTGCTGTTGTTTTTTAATAACTGATTTACTAGTATGAGTCACTCGAAATGACTAGTTGATCAAATAGTTCTGTATGGACTTATTGGTAGGGCCAGAGATGATGTGGATTATTGTGCCTATTTAAGATTATTTGTTTATTTAAGCAGCATCAGAAAAGAACACTCTGTCAGGCATTTAGACTGTGTGCCAAAAGAGCTAGTTTCACACTAATGTTCATCTGCCTCGAACCCTTCTTTAGCTTGCACAGTTGCATTTGTCATTAAACATTTGCAGGGCCAGCTCCGCAGCCTAGTGGATCCCACAGAAAGGCAGATCACACATAATTAACTGCAAATTTTCAATCCTGGTGCCTTGAAAAATATGCATGGTGCATGTGCATGCATGTCCAGCATCTCAATGGGATGGAGAAATGGAGATAAAGGGATTGCACTCACTCTTTGTCTCTCTTTCTATCTCTGTCTTGAAAGTACACATGCACTTTGACAATTAAAAATAGAAAACAAACTAACAAACAAAAACAATTGCAAAGAGATACTCTGCTTGGGGCAGAAGGGTGAATTCTATTGTATGGAAGGTGAGGGACTTGAACACATAGACTTGCCCTTCAAAGCTCTCAGGTCAGGAGCTGAGAGACTTTTCTTACCTGTTTCTTCTCCCTGAGTCCAAGTGATAAAGAAGAATGAGCTCAGAAAGACAGATGGGCGAGGGTAGTGGAAGGAAGAACATTCCAGAAAGAAGGAGTATTATGTACAAAGGCATGGCAGTGAGAAGGATTATGCCATGGCAAGTTCACACAACCTTCAAGTAGGTTAACATTCAGAGGGATAGGTAGAGAAATGATGACAGACAGGTTCGGTGAGAAATGAGGCTGGAAAGCTCCATGAGAGCTAGTTATACTGAAACTAATGGTCTAAAGGATATAGAAACGCAGTATATAGATGTAAATACCAGATATAGTGTGTGTGAAAGGGGAGGGTCTGAGGAAGGGCATTTGGGGGAGGGACAGGGAGGAAAAGCATTGATGGCACAAAAAAGGTGTGGTGTTGTCTGTTGAAGATATTTCGTAGTTTTATCAACAGTACTGGGGAGAGATGTTCGCCTGTTGAAGTGTTTATTTTGTAAGACAAATAATAATATCATTGAATGTATGGAAGAAAATGAAATGAAAAAAAATTAATTAAAAAAAAAAAAAGGTGAACGAGGAAAAATACCTTAATCTATTCCAAGGTAATAGAGATGAAAGGATTGGGGCCAAGAGAGAAATCTTTGACTCAATACACAAGATAATGGCCTATCACCATGGGCCTTGATTTGGGACTCAAAGAGATGAGACATTTTTATGGGCATACACAGGGATTACCTTTTTTTATTTGTAAAATCATAGTTTTTATTATAAGATATTTCCTGCAGAAACTTGTTACAACAGTAATTTTGGGGAAATACTGGTTTTTTGATAGAATAAAATCCTATTATTATTTTATTTTTTTATTTTTTAAGATGTCTTTAGGCATGAGGCCAAGATGTTGAGGGCAGTCACACATTTCACAAAGATCTATTTGATCACTTCCATCTAAATAATGAAAATTATCCCCAGCATAATTTCATCCTTTCACCAGGGCTCAGTTAGAAGCAGCCAGCCCGTTGCCCTGTGATCAGAACCATTTAATTGGAGCTCCATGTGACATTGCAGACATGGTGTGGAGAAATGATGATCAGATAAACAAGGAATTTATCCTTTTCTCTAGTTTCTAGCATTAATACCTCTAATGATAACTTGGAATTTTGAGTCCTAGAAGTGGAGAAAAACATCCCCTGAGGAAATAAAGTATGAGCCAGTTAGCTTTTTAGTGTAAACGTTATCAGAAATACAGTTGTTTTTTTTTTTTTTTGTAAATGCTAGTACATTTGAAATTCTGTTTTTTTTTTTAAATCAGGTAAATAGATTAATAGCTCATTTTTAACTTTGCAAACTTTCTAACTGCAATAATTACTTGAGACAATAGAGTAAACCAAACAAAGGGTTAATTAAAATGATAGATTTTTGCAGTGCCTAATTAAATTTAAATCATCTTTTTGTAAAGATTGTATCATTCACATAAGTGATCATGTACTGGTCCATAGCTCAGGTATATGCTATATGTTTTAGTTTACCTAGCAAATTTTTGCAGATCATTTATTTTTTTCCATATACCTTTCTAAGAGATAATCTGATCTTCTAATTTTCTTCACTTCCCAATTTAACCCGTTTGAAAATGGAGACAAAAGAAAGCAGATTTTTTTCCCCTAAAGGAATCAGTCAATTCGTCTAGTGGTCTAGTTCACACTATCATCCTTCAAGATATTTGTTGTGTCATCTGATCTTCAAGGGTCTTTCCATACAATTCATTCCTGTGCAATGCCTTGACCTTCTCTAACATTGCTGTGTCCACATGCTCTGGTTCTAGCTACTTCCTTGGCCACATCTAGGAAGATCAAGAGTCATGACATCTTCTTCACTGCAATTTCTCTAAAGCTTTATCTGCCCAATGAGCTAGTAAGGTCTTTTCTCCCCTAGGATGTTGTTATCTTTAATACTGAGAACACATTCATTCATTTTACCAATAGTTTTTAGGCACCTTCTATGTGTGGACACTATTTAAGGCCCTAGGAAAACAATCATTAAATATGTTTACAGGAAACTTTTATCTTAGTGAAGGTACACAGGCAATAATTAATTAGTAGTACCGTGATTAGGAATGTGGAGGCCCTTCACTTAACATGCTTTCATAAGTTAGTTTGGGTTCCCTTCAAAAGCATATTCTGAGCCAAATGCTTGTGTGCTGGGTGGGAAAGAACTCAAGAAGTTGTTGTGAGGGGATGGAAAGA